>NC_056744.1:396066240-396366240 GCF_019279795.1 Protopterus annectens
CTTGACACTGAAAATTTTGACTTTGATGTCATGGAAGTGCATAATTTTTCTACCACAAGACTTGAAGAGCTAAGTGATCATACAATGACTGATCCAGTTTTGCAGAAGCTCAGTCACTATATATGTGTTGGATGGCCGTCAAAGCAGTCCAGTGTACTACCAGAAGTGCAGTCTTACTTTCCTTACAGAGATGAGTTGTTGATGGAAGATGGCATTATTTTCATATGGTCTTAAAGTTGTTGTTCCTGCTTCCTTACAACGAGAATATATCCCGATTTTGCATTGTGGTAACCCGGGTTCCGAATCTTCTAAGAGAAGAGCAAGAGGACTAGTATTTTGGACTTCTCTAGTGAAAGACATCGATAGAGTACTTTCTTCTTGTTCAGTGTGTAATAGTACTAAGGTGCATTTGCAAAGAGAGCCACTTCAGCTAAGTCAAATTCTTGATCTACCTTGGTCAGTTGTAGCTACTGACATATTTGAGTGGAACAAATCAACATTACTTGGTACTGGTAGACTCTTATTCAAATTGGTTCGAGATTTATCTATTACCTAATCTCACTTTTACTACAGTCATTAATAAGTTGAAACGCCATTTCTCACTCCATGGCAGTCCACAGAAGTTAATCTCAAACAACGGTATGCAATTCACCAGTCAATTGTGTCAGAAATTTGCCAGCGAATGGGACTTCATTCCTGTTACTAGTAGTCCAGAGTATCCACAATCAAATGGACTTGCTAAATGTGCAGTACAGAGGGCAAAGTAATTACTTGAGAAGTCAAATCGTGATCATACCAATTTTTTTTTAATTTACTCAGTCTCAGAAATATACCCCGTGACGATAGATTTGGCTCACCTGCTCAGAGACGTCTATCTAGGCAACCCAGAACAACATTGCCTATCAGTTCTAGTTTATTGATTCCTAACGCTAAGAACAACCAAGCAATCAAAGCCCAGTTATCTAGAAAACATTCTTTTCAAAAGTCCAGCTATGACAAGTCAAGCAGATTTCTTCGTCCACTGGAAAAAGGAGAGACAGTGAGGATACAAACGGTGAAAGGTTTTGATGGGATTGGTCAAGTGAAGAGTATTTGTGCAGAGCTGAGATCCTATTTTGTTAAATCCAAGGGTGTGGAGTACAAGAGAAATCTCAGACATCTTCTTCCTGTAGCAGGACTGATATCACAGCATCTTACCTGGATAAAGACTCTGACTCTCAGAGCAATCCAGTTGATATTCCTGTTCCCGACTGTATCTTGTTTCCTCATACTGTTCTGGCAGATGATTCCAGTGTTCCTAAAACTGAACAGTCAGCAGAGATAATCCCAGTTGCTGAACCAGATGCCAAATGTTATGTTGCATGATATGGTCGCATTTCAAAGCCTAGTGTGAAATATGCAGCAACTTGCACATATTTGTATATATGTATCTAGCTTTGTATAATTGCCTGATGAAAATAATTTCTGTGTAAATTGCATAGTCATTAATATCAGCGATAATGCCTAACTCATTTTCTCAAAGAGGGAGGATGCAGAATAACAGTTGTGCTGTACCTTTAAGAAGCATTTCAAAGATCTGTGTGTGCGTATAAAGATCAAGCATGTGTTAGCTTCAGTGCCATTTTGAAGGTGCAACCAGAGTGTTAACTTCTATGTACATGATAGCTAGTTTGTTTATAAGTTAAAGTTACTTAATTTCATTTATGATGTGTTTCTATGCAATAAAGCTGCTTGAACAAGAACCCGCAATACTCGCCTGTTTTGTCCTGACCTGGCGAGTGACACTATCTATACATATTTCTGTCTATATATCTAGCTTTTTACTTGTCTATCTATCTATTATCTAGCTGTCTATTTATCTGTTTATCTATCTATATTATCTTTATGTCTATTTGTCTGTCTGTCTCTCTATTATCTATCTATCTATCTATCTATCTATCTATCTATCTATCTATCTATCTATCTGTATATATTTCTGTCTATCTATCTTTCTGTCTGTCTGCCTATCTTTCTAAACATGTTTTTCTATATCTATTTATTTTATGTTATATTCATTTTGCAGGTAGAGGAACTGAACAACTATTGGCATTTTTTGTCATCACCAGTTACAATTAAGAATATATGTATATATATATATATATATATATATACAAATATAAAAATAGGTTTACCATCATAATATCGGCAGCCACATCATTGAAACAACTTCTGCGAACTCTGAACTGCGACTCCTTAAAACCGCAAAAGTCGATATTCTGATTCACAAAATCTCGCTCCCTTTTTGACCCATAGAAGCACTTTTTTCAGGTATGGAGCAGTCGGAAATGTCGATGTTTGCTGTTTTGTATGACTTTCTGGTGTGTCGGCAGTATGGAATTTGAGGAATCGGTTCAAACATGTGCACATTTGGGGATGTGATCCTGCAAACATTATGATGGTAAACCATATAAATATAAACATATATATATATATATATATATATATATATATATATATATATATATATATATATATATATATATATATATATAAAATTTAACAAGACTGTAAAAACATATATTCATCCAAATGTGATGCAGCAGTGTGCCATCCTGTTTGATCATTTAATCATTTAATCATCTGTTTAGTAGTTAGACAACCTGTTATTCTTTATAATGACCTAAATCTATTACCTTTTGCTCTTTTTTACTTTTTACTGTGTTATTTTATGTGTTATTTTACCTTTTACACTTGATTTATGTACTTCTTACCATTAAGAAATGACCTGTGAATAATTCACTGCTTCTAGGTTATATTGTAATTCCAAGCTGCACCCATGACCTAAGTTGTGACTTAATTTGGGTATTCCACTTTCCCGGTTATCAAATAACACCAAGCATTGAAGAGGAAATTGTTTGTAGTGTAATTTCTGCTTACTATACTTCTAATACAAATAGACTAAAATGAACACTAAGCCCTGAATATATTAGTTGTTTTCAGTATAATCTTTGCTTTCTGCACATCTGATATACATAAAATAAACATCAAGTACTAAATGAGCTGATTGTTTATTGTGTAATTTCTTCTTATTTTATTTCTAATATAAATAGAATCAACTGAATATCAAGCACTCAGTAGTTTGATTGTAGGCAATATAATCTCTGCTTACCGTATTTCTAATATAAATAAAGCTTGTGATGTAAAAAGCACTTTTGTTAGTCCCACGAACCCCATGTAGTTGCAAGGCTCAATATATTTAAACAGGGTTCACAGCTTTGTTTCCCATCTTTTGACAGCAGCCCAGCATCCCTGCCACAATTACTGATTACTGAGCAGTGAGCACTGAGTAGTTGATGACTGAATATTTATATATCTTGATTAAGTATGTGATGGTATATGATATTTAGGCAGGTGATGATTTTTAGGTTTTAGAGGGTAACATTTTGTGTTGTAAGGTGTGTTCACTTGCCAGAGGCATGGTTATTTTCCTTACTGTCTGTTTTTGCTGGCCCCTGTAGTGGTTGCGTATACTTTTTAAAGTAAAAAGTATTAAGATCTCACTCAAGGTCAAGCTGCCAAGCACCACAAATTCACAGTAAAACGAAAAAACTACAGCAGACCACCATTAAAATAAACTGTTTAATAGCTCGATAAAATAATAAAGCAATAAAAGCACAGACTGAATAAACCACATAGAGATAAGCGCTTTCAGGCTTCTGCCCTTCATCAGATAAATTTGTGTATGTGGTACTTTTAAATTTACACCTAATGAGAACCAATCACAATTCAGTATTGCACCCACTGATTTTTAAGGGTGGGTTTCATTGGTATAACCTCATTGAGGCCTGGATACCTATGAGCTAAAAGCTCTATTATCCATATGGTTTCTTCAATCTCAGTGATGTTCTTTATATCACTCCCCCCCTCCACCCCCCCCCCCCCAGTGTTCACTTTCATGTTTCATATTGCCCTAAAAGTAAAATGATGCCGTTCATTACTGGAAATATGTCTGTATCAATCATTATATTTATTTCTTGTCCTTTTGGCCGATAAATGATGTAAACTTCTGACCTTAAACATACAGTTTGTTTTGCCTACATAATAGCATGAACATTCTTGGCAACTAGCTAAATAAGCTATATTTTTAGTCCTACAATTAGCCTTAGCACCAAAGTAACAAATTCTGCCTGTGATCGGATGTATAAACTCTGTTTCCTTATTAATATATCTATAAGCTTTGCATGAACCACAGGGTCTAGTCTCTTTTTTATGTATTAACTGTCGTAGGTGCTCCCTTCCTTCATGGCTCAAAATATCCTTTAAATGTTTATTTCTTCTGAACCCAAAATTGGGTTGGTCACCCATTATTCGTCTCAATTTCTCATCTGTCATCAAAACCCCCAGTTGTGCTTGATGATGTCACATATCCCATGTATGTTACTATTATATGCAAACATTAACCTGACCTTGTTCTCTCTAACCTTTACTCGTTGCTTAGTGGGCAGGTTGTTATCACTATTCTGTTTCATCTATGGACACATTCTATCCTTTCTATAATCCAACTTGGACTTTGTAACATTCTTTATCTCTTCTCTATCATACCCTCTTTTCAAAAAAAACTTCTTGAAGTTCTGTACTTCCATCTCAAAATCATAATCGTCTGTGGTATGCCATAGTAATGCCATTAATGCAGTAACACTCTTTATACAACTCTATCACTCAAAAAAATCCCTTTTCACAGAGCTGGGGTTGCCACAATTCACAAAGGCAATTTTAATGCCCCTATACTAGGCTAATTCTTTAAGGCACCTCAGTCTTATCTGACTACAGTAAGTTCTTGGCATTTATTATAAAAGCAGATAACAGAAAGGAAAAAGAAGGTGGAGATGCTGGGCAACACATTTTGAGTAATACTTAACAGACTCCCCCAAGACATGCCAGATAACATGTTCTATTGCAGAGAGATGGATTAATAGCATTCAGAAGCATACATTTCAATACATTTCAAATTAAGTAGGATTAGGTATGTTTTTTCATATCACAAATGTGCCATCAGACATTGAAATGATTCAGTTCTATTCCACAGAGACATCATCTTGTATATACAAAGGAAAGTACCTTAATGTGTAAGGGATGTTATAACCCACCCCTTTGTTTCAAGCTGGATCACTGAAGAATACAATTCTAAGCCACATTAAGAGGAATGTTTTCTATAGCATGAGATTCCTGGTATGTTGAATAGATTTTAAACATTGACACCAACTATAATGCATTTTATTGCAGGAAGATGGCCTTAATGCAGGAGTTGAAACAAAGATGAGGTATGTTTGTAGAGAAGGCTTGTCTGTTCTTTAAGGAATTTTCGGGGGGAAGCAATGATGTGTCTTTGGAGTCTGCACAAACTAATCCTAACATATTCAACCATGTGACTAAGGGGTAGCTGAATAAAGATCAGTCCCAAGAGGCTAAAATGGAAAATGAGAAAGAACATACCTGCAACTGTTGTAAGGGAGACAGTAGTTAGAAGATCTTACAGATAAGGAATTAACTGAGGAAGTAACTGGGGATGGACAGGAAAAAATGCAGTGCATTAATGAATATTTAAATTCATTTATAGTGCATTAAATGATGGAGAGAGATCTAAGCATTTCAAAAAGAGGATTTATAAGTCACATATAATGGCAGTTTAGTTTGGGGAATTCAGACAAGCCCAGTTTTTCACTATTACCTTTAAATGAGGAGGGAGTAAGGGATGGAGTGTTATTAGGGTTACCACCTGTCCCACATTGCGAGGGACAGTCCCTCTTTGGGCAGTTGTGTCCTGACAAAAAATTGTAAAAATGGCAAATGTCCTGAGATTTTAGGACAAAATAATTTCCTATATTTTATGTAATAGTTGCATAAAACAGTTATTCTGTATCTAAAATACCTAAATGTTATAAGAAACAGAATAAGCAACTAAAATGCTACAAGAATAAGCTTTTATTTAGGCAAAAAAGTTAAGTTCTAACCTTTGTACTGACCGTGGGTATGTGTCAGCCTGTAAAATCTGATGTTTGTACCAAAAATGTCCCACTTTGGCCATTTAAAAAGGTGGCAACCCTAAGTGTTATATTGTTCAGATAAAACTCCAAAATATCTTGGCTGCAGGTCACAAGGGTAGTTCCATGAAATCACTTATTACTCAGATGGTTAAAGAAAAAAATGTGCTTTTTTTTTTTGAGGAACAGGATATAGACAAATAAAATAAACTCCTCCCTATTGAAATGTAGACACTTGAAATGCTGAGTGATGACAAGGTGAAAAAAAGACCATAAACACAGGAAAAGAGCAAATTTCGAAAATTGATCTTCTCCTTTAAACTTCTTTTTGTGGTGGGGGAGGAAGCCTCCCTGCATCCCCCCCAAAATTATATATACCAACTCCGACATCACCATACCTCAGAGAAAAGGGAATATTCCATGAAATGGACTTAGTATATGTAATTCCCATCTTTCGGGCATTCATTCTTCGTATTTCTGGATTCACGAGTCCCGGCATTCAACCGGTTACCAAAATACACAGCAAACACTGAATTGTCTGATTGCTTGTAGTATAATCTCTGCTTAGTGTAACATGTAATGTTAATACTTAGTCTAGAGTTCTATCCCAGGCTTTCCACTGAAGAGTGGGAATTACAAGTTGTCAAAATGCAAATCATCCATAACTGTAATAAAAAAGCATTTTTCTCATTCAGTCCTGAGAAGCTGCACTCGTGAATGCTTAAAGAGTGAACACAGCACTCTGGCTATAAATAATAACTGGGCTATGCATACACAGAAAAGTGATAGAGGTGTGGGTAGGAATCTACTGACCTTATTAATTCCTGAAAACATATTCGTAGCTACTCACCAACGTGTGAATGATTTGTCCTCTTTGCATATCCTTACTGACATTCTGTGCTGCCTTTTCCTGGGTAACTCTGCCTAGTAATGTTGTTTATTACTGGGACACAAGGCCAGCTGTCTTCTGTGATGTGTAAATCAGATTTAATCAGATTATGTTATCACTTGTCTCTGTGTTCCTGGCCAGTCACAGATGATTTTATTGTCTTAGACTTGTTCTCGTCAGTAAAAGTACAGTGCAGGAGGAAATATAAATATTACATTTTAATTCCAGCAGTTCAAAGTAACTAAAACATTTTTTGAGAACTGGCCAGTACAAAAGCCATTTACAGCCACAGCTGAATTCTAACTTTTTCCCTTTGAGACAGTACTTTGCTTCTTGTTGTTTAATTGCTTTAAAACTAAACATTTGCACTCGCATGTATTAACAGTGGATCTGTGAATATGACGGACGAGGTAAAGCTTCTTAACTGTACGCACTGTATATACTGAGAAACATTGAAATACTAATAAAAACGATGTAAGAGACAAACTTTATTAGCAGATAAGTTTGTCTAGCCTTCAGGTGTGCCTAGTTCTTTATTGCATTTAGTCTACCATCTGTTTCATCCTATCCCTGAAATAGGCTTATGTCCATTCTGTACATTATTTAATTCAAAGGTTCATAGGTGCTTATTCGACTATTGATCTATGAGGATCTTTGGAAGCCCAACCATACATTCCCATGAAGTTTTTATCCCACAGTGGCACAGTGGATAGCATTGTCACCTCACAGCAAGAAGTTCCCTGGTTTGAGTTTCAGCTGGGGTGCCTTCTGTGTGGAGTCTGCTTGTCCTTCCTGTGTTCACATGGGTTTTTTCAGGGTGCTCCGGTTTCCTCCCACAGTCCAAAGACATACAGTAGGTGGACTGGCCACTCTAAATTGGGCATAGGTGTGAGTGCGGTGTGGAAGAACTACAGCAGCAGGGGTAGCCCCCCTGTGATGTATGTAAACTTTGGCTGTAGACAATTGTCACTGTTGAAGTGTCTCCCAGACCCCATGTGCAAAAATGGGAAAAGAGGGTTGTGGATGGATGGATGGATGGATGGATGGATGGATGGATGGATGGATTTTAAGTTAAAAAAGTGTCACAACCAAGCAGAATTTCTCACATCACATCTGTACACTAAGCCTTTATTTCATGTCACCAAACTGATACAATGAACAGCTCAATGGATTCAAACCCCTGCCTGCCTAACTCACATTCTCTTGACTCATGACTAACTAGAGTTGCTACAGAACACGTGGCTTCTTTCTGTTTATCTCATGAAAAGTAATTTTCCACTTTGTTCTTGAATATTAATTCCTTCTTGGATTGCATGATAAGTCCACTTGTCTTTGGCAATAAACTCACTGCTTATAAAACTGAATACTTGTTACCTGGATGGTGTTACATTAAGTCTACAGGTGATGCAGGAGGGGGTACAAACTCCTGTTGTGTGAAAACAAAGTCCATCCCACAAAGAAATATTCTTTGTTTATAATCATGATTTTTTTCTAGGAGTTTGTTCCCTCCATACTTGCCAACCATCACCTCTCTCACACACATCTCAAGACCACTCCTTCCTTAATTGTGGTGGTCTGTCAGAAACTACTGATGGGGTAGAGGGCCTATTAGTTGGGTCCATCATCCAGGCAGTCATGGAGGTTATTTTATCCCTTCACTTGTATCTTTTCCCTTAGCAGGCCTACAGATCAAGGAGAGCCGTTGTCCCAGCGTTCTGAGTGTCTGATTTCACCCATGCAGAATGGGGTTTCCCACATTTAAAGGAGGACCTTAAATGTCCTGAGGCAGGGAAACTACCAAGTAGGCTCCCCCTTTCAAGCCACATCAGCCACAAAGCACACTCAGAGCATTTACTTTATAATGCTAACCCCACTATGGGGGATGATACATGCAATCACAGCAAGGGCCTTCCTCAATGTCTTTGTGTGAGTCTAACCTGTCAACCTCTTAGCACAAGAATTCTGGACAAAGACCAAAAATCAAGGATGATTTTAAGTATTACCCCTATAAACTTTGAAAGTTGTAGAATAACAAGTTTTGCATTAGCATGCATTTTCTGAATGATATGAACTCTGAAACTTAAATATCTGTTGTTATTTAGTGACTGCAGTCCTCAATAGCTTGCCAGAAAACCACAAATATTATAGGTTCATAGGTTACTAGGCTAGTGATCACCAGGGCCTTTATAAGCCTAGCCATGCAACCCAACCCAATTGTGTCTCCATGTATCGTGGGCGTTTATTAGGATGGGGTATTAGTTAAGATGTTTCTACAGGTTACATGGGAGCACATTAGTTTATTACTGTCTGCCTCTGTCTATCAGAGACATGGGAGCCAGACCTGCAGTGAATTTCCAATTCCAATTCACTGGTCCAGATTATGCTTAAATAGGTAAGGGATGGAATCTGCTTTACATGGATGGGAAGACTATGTCCAGGGCATGGGGATCCACTGAAACACATATCTGTTTCGCTAACATGTCTCATTTATGTCACAAGCAAAATTTAAATCCTTGGATCTACTGGTTCTGATGCTTTTAGTTTTGTGGATGTCCAAATGATCCATCAGAGCTGGATCCAAGGATGCCTGTATGGCAAGCATTGATTGCTTCTCAGTAACCTATAGGAGACCATGTATAGAGATAGGACTTTAAGGTGATCTGTATAGGACAATGTGTTTATACTCTGAATTTTCCTGGTAAGGGTCCTTTGTGGGCATTCCAGCTGTTGCATATGTCTGCTCACGTACATGTTGAAGGGGGCATTATACCCAATGATGGGTCTGATAAGGAGTGAATAAAGTGGCACTATGACTTCTTTGGACCTGGATGCCATAGCCTTACTTATAAGTTGGGTGACAGAGAATGATTTTCTTACAACCTTGGCCACATGCTGGTCAAAGGCCAGAATATAGTCAACATATATTGCGGATCCCTGACTACTGGGTTAACTCTTAGGGGTAGCATACCAATGGAATAATTAGTCTGTGCAGCAGTTTTCTGAAAAGGCATTATGATGCATTTCTTGACATTGTCTATGTTAGACCCTCTTGTAAGATGTCATGGGAAGAATCTGTGATAGCTCCCAATTTGCAGTCATCTGCAAACTTAGTCTGCCAAAGGCCCTTGACATTAGCCTTTAACACTAAGAAGTAGATGCCAAATTGGAGTGGTCCCAGCACTGAGCCTTGAAGTACCCCACTTGTAACCATTCTCTTAGTGGAGGTGATATCACTAATCTCAACATCCTGGGACCTGTCTATGAGCTAGATGGTGAGTCTGTCAACTATATCTGGGTGGGGTATTGTATCAAACACCATAGCCAGGTCCAGGTAGGCAGTATGCATTGGTCTCCCCTCATCCATTGCTTTGGCGACCTTCTCATAAAAGTCCACCAGGTTTAGTAGACATGACCTTACCTTGACAAAGTGAAACTGGGTTTTATTTATTATTTATATATTTCAGTTGGATGACCAGGGAAGTCCACTGGGCATAAAAAGAGCCCGATTTCAGTAGAGGCCCGGGGAGAAAAGCTCCAGTAACAATGACAAACATATTAGCATACACACATACAAATCAAAGAAGTCATATAGCTTTATGCAACATTCTACAATAATAATAATAAAATCTAGTAACTGTACAGTCTAAGAGTCATTAACAGTGAATTACAACTGAAATTTTACATTCCACAATAACAGTAGTAAAAATCTAGCAAGAGAACAGTCTAAGGGTCATTAACAGTGAATTACAATTGAAGACGAGAAATTGTTGGAAATAAACTAACAAAATTTGGAGGTTAAGGAGGAGTAGGAGGGCAAATGATGCGAGTGCAGAGATGATGCACAGGGTTAGAAGGTGGGATTTGATATAGGAGGATCCTATGTGGGGAAGGAGCAAGGGCATTCCTACTTTGAAGATAGGTGGGAGTGGAGGAGGGATTTAAAGTTAAAGTGGCTATGAGTATTTCTAAGGGAGAGAGGAAGACAGTTCCATAGTTTAGCTAAGGAGCAGGATAGCAGAGAGTATCCAGGTGGCCATAAAGGTTTGTAGATTTTGAGCAGGTTCTGATTTTCTGACCTAAGTGAGTGATTAGGAATATAGGAGGTTAAGGAGGTAGAGAGAGAGGGACAGGAGGATGGGTTAAATATGAGATTATGGGCAGTGGTGAATTTAAGGAGGTTCAGATAGTTGGGAAGCTCAAGCCATCGCAGTGAGTGGAGGGAGATGCAGTGATGGGATGAGTTCTAGAGCTGGTGGCAAATTTGCAGATTTTACTGTAGCAGACTTCACATTTAGGTTGAAGGCTGAGCTGAAGATTCGATAACAAAGGAGTGCCATACATTACAGAGGGGAGAAGGTATGTGGAGGCAAGGTTGTTTCTGGTGGAAGGTGTGATAATGGTTATGCCTATATAGGAGTCCGAATTTTTTTTTTTATGTTAGCTTAGATGTGGATATTGAATTTTAGATGTTCGTCAATAATGATGCTGAGCAGTTTGGTGTGAGGGACAATTTCAATGGACGTGTTATTCTGGCTTATGATCTTGAAGGAGTTTCTGTCAATGGGTTGGGCCCAGTGTCTGAAGGTTACCTACATCTTTGCTAATCATTCCCATGGGATTTTGTTCCACGGCTTTGCCAGACTAATAGGTCTGTAGTTTCTGGGGTCAGTTGATGGTCCACCCTTGTGAAATGGGACAACCACTGCAGTCTGCCATTTTCATGATACAAAGCCTATTTTGAGGTAATATTTGAAAAGTAATTCCAAGTGGTTCTGATAGAACATGTTTCAAGCTATTTAGGATGCATCCTGGGATATTGTCGGGGCCCATTGAAGCAGTGTTTTTGGCCTTAGCAAGTGCCAGCAGGATCTGTTAAATGTTTGGGTGGGGTCGCTAGTAGGTATTTCATGGGGGAGGCGGGGGAGTGGGGGAAGGTGACATATGGGCTGAATTTGTCAGACAGCAAATTCAAAGTTGCTCTGCTGATTAAAGGTGGCATCACTGACCACCACTTCGGCAAACTGATGTGTGCTGCCTTTTGAGGTTTTGGACATAACTGTAGAAGGCCTTTTGGTTGCCTTTAGCCTGTAAGGCTATCTTGAACTCATAACTGGACTTCTTGGACTTAATTAGTCCTCTTAGTTTCCTGTTTAGTTTAGTTAGAGAGTGCCTATTATTATGGGAACTACTCTTTTTGATTTTAGCCATTACTTTTTCCTTTTTGTTATAAACCCTGTTAAGGTTAGGATTCCACCAATGTGGTTTGTTTTCAGTTTGTTTTGGGCTTACTTCTAGTAGGTACAGCAACCTCTATACAACTATTTACATGGTTGTGCAGGGTCTTTGTGAATAACTCTGCACAGGTTGCTGTAAACTTGGGATTGGGAAGTACTAATAGGATGTAGTTTGCTTTGGAATAGTTTTTACCTGTTACAAGATTTGCTGGGGTTACCAAGCTGATTTTTATTTCAAAGGAGACATCTTTGTGGTCCAACCTTACCAGTGAGGATGTAACATGAGGGGGTTACAGCACTCTCCCATGACGGTGAGTACCAGGACCAGTATGTTTGGACCTCTGGTACCTAAAAATGAATAAGTGAATGAGCAGTAATGAAAAATTAATAAATGAATGAGTGGTATTGAAAAATGAATACGTGAGTGAGCGGTGCTGAAAAATTAAAACGTGAGTGAGTGATATTGAAAAATTAATAAATAGATGAGCTTTCCTAAAAAATGAATGCATAAATGAATGGTAATGAAAAATGAATAAATGAATAAGCAGTAGTGAAGAATGAATAAAAGAATGAGTGGTACTGAAAAATTAATACATAAATGAGTGGTACTAAAAAATAAATAAATGAATGGGAGGCATACCTCCCAACCATACCGAATTACTTGGTTTTTACCGAGTTTTGGGGTCCAAATAATGGGAAGCTATGATTCCCGAGTGGCACCCCCTCATTTCCGATTTTTTTTCTTTGTTTTTTATTTTTCTCGCTTTGTGAGCTGATGTCATCACGTGCGTGATTACGTCAGCTCCGTCAGGGCTACCGGCCTGTCAGAATTGAACTCAAGGAACTCACATTGGACACACATTTCCGGCTGCTCAAATGCTCTGCAAGTGGGAACAACATTCTGGGAAACCGAAGACCTTTATGTTATTTAGAAAGGATTTATATTCACGAACTGAATGGATTTATAAATGCGAGCGGGACTGGAAGTAAGGAATGTGTGTGTGTGTGTGTGTGTGTGTGTGTGTGTGTGTGTGTGTGTGTGTGTGTGTGTGTGTGTGGCATTAGTTAAGATGGCATGGAGGAATGCGCACAATCACAATTATCACATCACCCCAGCACAGATGGTGCAGCAGCCCTGCTTCCATGCTGATAAGTGTGCATTTGTATTGATCACAACTTTTATTGCAGACTATTTTGTTCAGGTTCCTGCATCAAATATAGCCATTCAAGAAGGATGAAAGCATTTTGTTTCCATATAAGTTCATAGGTTCATAGGTAGGTACAAGGCTATCGGCCCAAGGGCCTAAGTAAGCCTAGCCAGCAAGGTTCCCTGGCTTACACCACCAAAGAAAGTTATTTTCCTGTGCCCCTGTCAAGCAGAGACACAGAAGTGATCCCCGGGGTGTATTTCCTATTTCCCATCCAATCATCAAGATTTTTCTTGAAGAGTGCTAATGAAGAACTTTGCTTGACATAGATGGGTAGCCTGTTTCAGAGTATGGGAAGTCTCTGGGACAGGAATCTATCCCTCCAGTATGTCTTGTTTATTGTGGTGACAAGGTTTATGTCCCTAGAGCGTGTAGCTCAGAGGGATTGGGATTTCTTTAGGTGTAGCATGTCCAACAGCTCTGAGTTTGACATAGCTTGATATGCTAGGCAGAGATCACCTCAGAGTAGGTGATATGCTGCGGAGTAAAGCTGGAGTTTTTTGAGATGGTCAGTGTAGAGCATCTGTTTGAGGCCAGTAATCCTCTTTGTGAGGTACTTCTGTGACCTTTTCCAGCTGCTCCAGATGTCTAATGAGGTACATTCCAAAAGGGGTGTTGTACTCTATAATTGGTCTAATGAGTGTCGAGTAGAGGGGAACAATGACCTCTTTTTTCCTGGATGAGAACCCTTTTGTGATGAGTTGTGCCATGTAGAAGGACTTCCTGACTACTGTGGCGATGTGATTATCAAAGGAGAGACTGCTGTCCACCTGGGTCCCAAGGTCTCCTATCACACATTCAGTGTTAAGTAGACTGCTGCCTATGTGGCAGTTCATGGATACAGAGTTTTTACCAAAGGGGATGACAATGCACTTTTTGTCATTGAGCTTGAGGTCATGGCTCTGACACCAGGCATCTGTCTCAATGAGGCCCTTCTGTAGGAAGCCCACATCATTTGGAGACTCAACTATGGCTCCTAGTTTGCAGTCATCTGTGAAGTTCATTAGCCGGAGGCCTTCTGTGTTAGCCTGTACTTCAGAGACGTAGATATCAAACAGGAGAGGTCCCAGGACTGAACCCTGTGGTACTCCACTTGTCACTGGTTTGAAGTCAGATTTGGAGTCTGCAAATTTTACAGTGTGGGTTCTGTCAGTGAGCCAGTTGACAACCCATCTTGTGACATAAGGATGTATGCCTAGTTTAGTGAGTTTAGCTACAAGTCCAGAATGAGGGATGGTGCCGAAAGCCTTGGCAAGGTCAAGATATGCTGTGTGAACCACCTTATCCTTGTCTACGGCTTTGCTGACTTCCTCAAAGAAGTTGATCAGGTTCAGGAGGCATGATCTGCCTTTCAGAAACCTGAACTGGGTGGGGTCCAGAGTTTGGAGATTACCAATGTTTTTGTTTATGAGTTCCATGATGATACATTCCATGGCCTTGCAGACCAGGCTTGTCAGGCTAATAGGGCAATAGTTCCTGGGATCAGTGGTGGCTCCCCCTTTGTGGAGTGGGATAACTGTTGCTGTGTGGTATTCAGTGGGCACAAAGCCTGATGTGAGGCTATGATTGAACATGGTGCTTAGGTGGGGAGCCAGTTCGTTCTGAAGTTCATGTAAAACACAGCCTGGGATGTTGTCCAGTCCCATGGATGCTGTGTTTTTGGCTTTAGAGAGTGCAGCTTTTACCTGCTTAGTTGTGATTACATGGACTCTGCATTCTTTCTGTATAGATATGGGCCCTTTAGGGGGTGAGAAGGGGATAAAGTTAGCACTGAATCTATCAGCCTGGATGTTGGTAATATCAGTTGGTTCTGTAATTTTCATGCCATTGTGCTGTAACTCAGAGCAGATCTGGGTGATGCCACTGAGATTCTTGACATAGCTATAGAATGTTTTGTGGTTGTCCTTAGAATCAGTGGAGATTTTGTTTTCATAGCTAGCTTTGGAGGATCTTATAAGGGATCTTAGCTTCTTACTGAGGCTGACCAGGGAGCTCCTCCACTCATGGGATTTTACTCTCTTTTGCAACAGTTTCTTCCTTCTGTTGTACAGTTTGTTTATGGCAGGGGACCACCAGATTGGCTTCCTTTTTTTGGAGGATAGCATCTTGGTTCTGTTTGGGATAACATGATCCATGCACTTGTGTAAGTGCTTATAGAGTGCATTTGTGTAGGATTCAGCAGTCATAACTGTATTGTCCATCAGCATGGGTGTCATGAAGTTCGCCACTTCTGTCTTAAGAAGCATGAAGTTGGCTTTGGAGAAATGTTTTTATCGTGGTTTCCTTAATTTGGGGTGGGGGCAGGATGTGGATATCTAGGGTAATTAGCTTATGCGCGGATCAGACCAACGAGGAGATGACTTCAGGTGTGGGTCACTGGTCACTCGTGCTGGTAATGACTAGGTCTAGGATATTGTTGCCCCTTGTGGGGGTGTGGATAAGTTGATCCAGAGCATTGGAATTTATGAATTCCAGAAAGTGTTGAGTGAAGGAGTTAGTACATGAGTAGTTTTCCCAGTTAATGGTGGGGTAGTTGAAATCGATCATTATTAGGGTGCTTGGTTGAACCCTAATATTTTCCAGTATATCAAGAAAAGAGGAGTGGAATCCTGGGGCATGGTGGGGGATCTGTAGCAAGCTACAATTTGGATTGCAAGTTTTGCCCAGAGTTAGTTGCACTTGGATAACCTTGGATGCATTATGCTGAGCAACTAGCCTGGAGGTGTGGATATCCTTAGTGAATATGGACACACCTCTGCCTTTGGTGTTCTGATCCAGGTTACATGGACGAAAAGTGTGGTATGAGTTATAGCCTGCTAGTATATGACAGCCCAACCATTATGAATAAATTGCATGTACTATACGTTAAACGGTTATTTAAGTTAAATTAACCCCTTGTTCAACATGCACTGCACAAAATATACTGTTGATGATCTACCACGCCATTGATAATAATTATGAATTACTATGTGGCTGATTTAAGCAACTCAAACATGTATTTGCCTGGCATACTTAGGATTACACACCAAAATGACAGGTCCTTTTAATTTTTAAGTAAACACACTGTATACCGTGGGGCTATCATTAAATATTTTAAAACTGAAGACTAGTTTTTCGGTTATATATGCATTTAATCCAAATCAAAAGAGCTGTTCTCTAATAAGAATCCCCTCAATCATGGCTGTCACTGTGCTTTAATGGATGCTTACCATGATTCGAGGGATGTTCTTTTTGCCTTGGTAAGACATGCTAGCCACTAGGAAAAACGTGAGCAAATACTTTGGCCCGGAAAGTGTAATATTGTAGGAATGCAGTTTAGGATGAAGTCTCGATCAATAAGAGTGGGAGTATGAAGTCTCAGGCTTGTTTGCCTCTCACACCACGCCAGTAATGATTTGCAGAGGGTGTATGCTTCATAGTTCCCCCTTTCTTGCAGCTTGGACCTCGGCTACTGGCTGTCTGCTTAGCATTCCAGACTCATCTCTGTCTCAGCAAATGGGTCCAGGCCTCCCCACAGGGTCTTTCTTGACAAGGCTGAAAACAAAGGAGATATAAGAGCAAAAGCTAGCCTCAATGACTCTCTGGAGGACAGAAGCGGTCTACACAGAAAAATGATGTACTGAGTTAACCGAGCTTGCTTGCTGCCCTAGTTACCAGTAGTCTAATTGGACTTCAGCTAAATGTAACAGCTGAGCTCATTTAGAGAAGATAAACACAAGGAGTCTGCTTTATTTTCCACAAACCTCCCCAGTTTATTCCCCAAATTTTTATATCATTCTTTAAAACAGATGCCCAATGCCTTGAGGGAGTTATAATTTTAAATTAAGAGCATGTTTCCTTTTGTAAAATATACTTTTATATGATTGCAATTAAATGAGATGATCCACTGCACTGAAAAGCATATTTTTCACCACCATGGTACCTTTTTAAAACAGACCATAAAATCAGATATTGTACCAGGCTTGTAGCACAAGACTGGTCTTGGTCTGGAATACTGTGTATGAAACCTAAGTGTGGGCAGCTAACTTTACATTATACCTGGCAACTAATAAAAGGAAAACATATCCGTTCATGCTATAAAGTGTACTAAGGAAGGGGCAGCGGTCACTTTATGTATCATTTAGTATAGTGAACATTGCTCACAAGCATATGTCTGCAGGATTTTAAGTTCCTGCTACTTTACATTTTTTGTGAGTAAACAGTGTGGGGAAAAATAGCCAGGGGATTGTTCTGGCTAGGCTTGTATAGGCCCTAGGACTGATAGCCTAGTACCAACCTATGAACCTATGAATAGTTAAGAACAGCCTGCTTCTTTGTTACATCTAGCCTCCCATGCTGCTGACTGACAGCTTAAGCCAGCAGATGGATTAGAGCATTAATGTGATGACTCTTCCTGTACAGGTGACAAACCTGTTACCTGTTGTGCATGTGCCTGCTTGATAACTGGTGTGTGTGTGTGTGAGAAAATGCCCTCATTTTAATACACCTGGTGGCTAGAGGTACTCAGACTCAAAGCCTGTACCTTGGGTACAAGGTAAAAAGAGCCTACAGTCCCTAGCCACCACCACATGTGAATGTGTGCCTCATATTTTTGATCTGTTCCTCATAAAATTTGTGGTTTTCAGAATTTTTGTGGCAAATCACTGCAGGTCAGGACTGAATTATAAAGTATAAAGACAAAATGATCGATTTTAACAATTGGCTAAAATTTTGGTGTCATTCAAAGGGGATCTAGTGTCTGTCAGCCTGGGATGACATGCTCAACAAGCCACGTTGCTTCGCTAGGGACGGCTTGCACCTGTCACCCCTGGGCTTTCGGATATTGGCAAAGGCTCTTGCCACTCCCATAGTGCCTTTTTTAGGCAAGGCTCAAAAGTCAAACCCACCTTCATAGACAGCACAAGGAACAAGAAACTAAGGGTAATGCTGCTAAATGCCAGAAGTCTTAACCTCAAGATGCATGCACTCGAAGCTCTCCTCAGTATGAAGAACATTGATATCTGTGCAGTGACAGAAACCTGGTTCAAGGCTCCAGAGAGTACCCCAGCACTACCAGGTTATACCTCATATCATGCTTTTCGGCCCCAAAACCCAGACCGAACCACAAAAGGAGGGGGAGTTTCCATATTTATCAAGGATATCCACACCTCCAGGTTAGTGGCATTGCAACGGTATCAGAGACCATCCATGTGCAACTGACAGTGGGCAAGACTGCTTTTCAGTTTATAGCATCCTACAGACCACCCTCTCAAAGTCAGGAATCCCACTCGGCTTTCCTGAAAACATTGGAGAACATGAAGATCTCTCCGAACACCATTATATTGGGCGACTTCAACTACCCAAACATAGACTGGGAGCATTACTCAAGCCCCAGCACCTTAGCCCAAAGGTTCCTGGAATTTATAAACTCAAATACTATGGAACAACTAGTCACCACTCCCACAAGAGGGGAAAACATACTAGGCCTGATCATTACCAACATGGGGACTCTATGCTCCATACCAGAAGTATATCCCTCATTGGTAAGATCAGACCATAAATTAATTTCACTGGATATCCACATCCCGACCCCACCCCCAGCCCAGAAAACCACAGTGAAAAACTTCTCAAAAGCGAACTTCACACTTCTCAAAACTGAAGTGGAATCCTTCAAGGCCCCACAGCCATTGGAAACTACGGCCCAAACAGCAGAATCCTATATAAACGCATTCTACGGACATCTCCAGGAATGCATGGATCATGCTATCCCAAACAAAATCAAGACCCAATCATCCAAAGGCAGGCGTCCAGTCTGGTGGACCCCAGCCATGAATAAACTGTACAACAGAAGGAGGAAGCTACTACATGATAGAGCAAAATCCCTAAAAGGGACGGCATCCCTGATCAGTACTAGCAAAAAATTATGATCTCTCATAAAATCCTCCAAGGCCAGCTTCGAGAGAAAAATTGCACAGGACACTAAAGACAATCATAAGGCTTTTTTCAGTTATGTTAGGAACCTGGGATGCAACTCCCAGACTTGTTCTGAGTTGATTCTAAATGACAAAAAATACACTGAACCCACAGACATCGCCAATATCCTGGCAGACAGGTTCAGTGCAAACCCCCCCCCAAAAGAGCAAGTATCTATGCCAACAGAGTGCAGCCTCCCAAACATCTCTGATGCTCAGGTTAAGGCCGCCCTCTCCAAAGCAAAAAACACTGCTTCCATGGGACCAGATGGCGTCCCGGGTTGCATCCTACATGAACTCCAAGAAGAACTAATCCCTCAAGTAAAACTGCTGTACAGTCTCAGCCTCACTACAGGATATGTGCCCAAAGAATGGCATACAGCAACAGTGGACCTACTCCACAAAGGTGGTGCCTCTGCTGACCCTGGAAACTATCGCCCCATAAGCCTGACTAGCCTAGTCTGCAAGGCTATGGAGAGGATCATCATGGAACTTATAAACAAAGACATTGGGGACCTACAGACACTAGATCCTACCCAATTTGGCTTTGTCAAGGGCAGATCCTGCCTTTTGAACCTGGTCGACTTCTTTGAAACAGTCACCAGGGCCATAGATGAAGGGAAGGTAGTCCACACAGCCTATCTGGACCTCACAAAGGCATTTGACACAATACCCCACTCGGGCATCATAGATAAGCTATCCAGCGTAAATATAAACCCCTATGTCACAAGATGGGTCGCAAACTGGCTCAAAGACAGAACCCACAGAGTCAGAGTTGCTGGAGCCATGTCAGACTCAAAACCAGTCACAAGTGGCGTCCCACAAGGTTCTGTCCTGGGACCTCTCTTGTTCGGTATTTACTTTTCTGAGGTACAGGCCAATGTGGGAGGACTATGGGTCACCAAGTTCGCAGATGACTGCAAACTGGGCGCCATAGTCGACTCTCTAGCTGACACAAACATCCTTCAAAAAGGTCTCGCAGAGTCGGATAACTGGTGCCAGAGCCATGGTGTAAAGCTAAATGCCAAAAAGTGTATAGTCATACCCTTTGGCAAAAACAATGTGCCCACAAATTACCACATAGGTGGTAACCCATTAAGTACAGAAAAGTAATTAGGGATCTGGGGACCCAAGTTGATAGCAATCTCTCCTTTGACAACCACATTGCCAAAGTGGTTAGAAAGACCTTCTACATAGCCCACCTCATCATGAAAGGATTCACATCTAGATCAAGAGAGGTAATCGTGCCCCTTTATTCATCCCTCATCAGGCCCATCATAGAATACAATGCCCCCTTTGGGATGTACCTTACCCGACACCTGCAGCAATTAGAAAGACCCCAAAAGTACCTCACCAGGAGGATCAAGGGACTCAAACAGATGCCATATGCTGCTCGGTTAAAAAAACTCCAGCTCTACTCAGTTGCATACCGCCTACTTCGAGGCGATCTATGCCTAACATATAAAGCTATGTCCAACCCAGAATTAATGGACATGCTCCACCTCAGTAAATCTAAATCCCTTAGAGCCACGCGCTTGAGGGACTTGAACCTCAGCACAGAAATAAATAGAACATGCTGGAGGGACAGATTCATAACCCAGAGGCTCCCTTCACTCTGGAATAGAATTCCAATTCATTTAGGCAGAGCACCTCACTGACTCTCTTCAAGAAGGATCTTGATGAGTGGATGGGGGATCGTAGGTTTGTCCCGGGGATTACTTCCGTGTCACTATTAGACAGAGGCACAGTAAACTAAACTTTAAAAAGGGCACAGTATACTCAAATCAAGGGGTGGCGTAAGCCAAACACAATTGGGCTAGGCTTATAAATGCCCCAGGGCAGATAGCCTAGTATGAACCTATGAACCTATGAATTCATTAAATAATGACAGGCATATGAATTTCAGACTTCATATTCTTCAGAAAATAAATGGTAATGCAAAACCTTTTATTCTAGCAATTTTCTAAGTTTATAAGATCTGTATTTGAAATTGTCCCTATTTTGGGAGTATATTCCCCCATTATTGGCTTTGTCCAGTTTTTTTATGCTAAGAGTTGAGAGCTATGGTGAGAAGTGAGAACTGAATTTGTATTTTCCTATTATTGGCTTTGTCCAGATTTTTTGTGCTAAGAGGTTGAGAGCTATGGTGAGAAGTGAGAACTGAATTCACTAAAATATAGCCATTTAAGTTTTAGTCTTCCTATCTTTCAGAAAACTGCTGATTTGGCATAGTGGTATGTTGCTCTGACTGTAGTGCACAGGATCCTGGGTTCAAGACCTGCCAGTGAAATGCATGGTGGTAACACAACATTTTATTCTAGCAACTTTCCAAAATTATGCAAGCAATGTTTAAAATGTGTCACTGATTTTTGGCCTTTTGCCCCCCCCCCCCAAAAAAAAAACTGAAATTGAAAATAAGCAAGAAACAGTGCAAGATGCCTATGGCTTACACTACTGTTATTCTAGTTATAGTGTGGGTGTGGAAGTAGACCTTTATGATGGAAATGTTCTGAATTGGGCAGTTTTGTCATTATTGGTTCATGCATTTTATTTTATTGCCTACAGCTTACTGGAAAAATATTCAAACAATAAATCTAAAATGCGCTCTGTCTAACAAGTGTGCGGTATTATACAAGGAATATAATTTAATAAAGTCAGGAGGGTGTATCAAAGAACACATGTATGTTTCTTGTTTTGTGTGCAAGGGGCCACTGATTTGAAAACAGCCCAAAGGTAATTTTTATCCACCACTGGCCAGATGCATTTTCTTTGGATGTGGTGTGGGTTTCAAT
The DNA here is from genome assembly GCF_019279795.1 of Protopterus annectens. Classification (NCBI taxonomy): domain Eukaryota; kingdom Metazoa; phylum Chordata; order Ceratodontiformes; family Protopteridae; genus Protopterus; species Protopterus annectens. The sequence continues at coordinate 396,088,335 of NC_056744.1, forward strand.
GCTGTTTCAATGAATTTGAGTTTCAAGGGCAGAGATGTTTTAATGCCAAGTCTATTTTCATTGTGAGACAGTGTTGCTTTGTTTAGCAGCTGTCTATTAGTGTTTGTGCATTGGGCTGTAAAATATAAAAATAAAATCCAAATAATCATTGTAGGAGTAAAGCAGTATGCACACATTATTATTTATGGTAAATGGGGTGAAATAGCTGGGTAACAGGACATTGGAATGGCTGCAAGGTGACTCTGGTGCCATATTTTAGTTGTCTGTTTTTCAGTTTGCATTTGAAAGTTGGTATCCCACAATTTCATTGGAGATGGTGGGGTTACATAATTATGTATGCAATTTTTATGTTAATCAGCGTACAGATTTGTACCTATTTTAAATGGGCCCTGTCCAGAGTTTTGATGTTTCCAGGTTGAGAGGTATGATGGGAGGTACTGAGAAATGAATACGCGAGTAAGCAGTACTGCAAAAATAATACATTAATAAGTATTACTGAAAAATTAAGAAATGAGTGAGAGGTACTGAAAAAATTATCCCTGGGATTTATTAACAATTGTGTAGGTGCCATAATAAGCCTACATAATGTAAGAATGTTAGCACAGTGAGCGTCACCGCTAATGGAATATGCATGTTTCTCCTCATGCGTACACATTTCCAGCACCTTTTCATGGCCAGCAATAGTGTACACAGCCATGGAAAGGTGCTTACAAGCACAGAAAGTAAGCAAAATGGCTTGCATATAGGCAAAGCTCAGATACGAGCACACACTGCAGCCAAGAAATACTAAAGCCATGTAGAGTGAAAGTGAAATGGGGGAATTGTACAGAAATAATATTGGTTTGTACTGCATAATTAATTAATATGGAACGGGAAATGTGTAACATGTACTCATGCCACAGGCAAATGTGCTGAAGTGTATAAGAAGCATTTCTGACATAAATCTTGCACTACTGATGTAATGATAATTAATGTCGATGACAGTACCGCAGTTATGAACATAAATAAAAACAAACATGCTAACAAAGGATGTGATAGGAATATAAAGCTGCACTGTAACAAAGGGGAGTGAAAATGTTATAAAGCTGTTAACTGCTGAGTTGAGACAGCAGTTAGCATGACAAAAGATACATTATAGGATGACTGCATAGACTGCAGTTATTGCATATGGGATGTATATACAGAGAATTTGTGTATGCAAGCCAACATCACTGTTGCATTCTCCACTTCAGCATGTATACACAAAAACAAATGGATCTTACAGCTGTCATGTCATAAACATCAGAAATGGACATGTTTTTGCAAAGAAATGACAGTGACACATACTGGAAAGAGGTTTATCACCTATGAACATGATAAAAATATGTGTGGCGAAAGCCATACACACTCTGGCTAGGCTTATAAATGCCCTAGGGCAGATAGCCTAGTATGAACCTATGAACCTATGAACCTAATAGACAAGCAAGTGATGTAGTGTCCTGTAAATGCTAAATGGTAGTCTAATAGCATGCAACATACTTGACAAATGGCAACACAGATCAGATGACATGTCATGATTTAAAGTTTTCCATTGCTGATTTTCAAACATCTCAGACATTGTTATACTTGGCATGCTGACATGGAATTACAGGAGTGAAAGTGAAATGGGGGAATTGTACAGAAATAATATTAGTTTGTACTGCATAATTAATTAATATGGAAGGGGAAATGTGTAACGTGTACTCATGCCACAGGCAAATGTGCTGAAGTGTATAAGAAGCATTTCTGACATAAATCTTGCACTACTGATGTAATGATAATTAATGTCGATGACAGTACCACAGTTATGAACATAAATAAAAACAAACATGCTAACAAAGGATGTGATAGGAATATAAAGCTGCACTGTAACAAAGGAGAGTGAAAATGTTATAAAGCTGTTAACTGCTGAGTTGAGACAGCAGTTAGCATGACAAAAGATACATTATAGGATGACTGCATAGACTGCAGTTATTGCATATGGGATGTATATACAGAGAATTTGTGTATGCAAGCCAACATCACTGTTGCATTCTCCACTTCAGCATGTATACACAAAAACAAATGGATCTTACAGCTGTCATGTCATAAACATCAGAAATGGACATGTTTTTGCAAAGAAATGACAGTGACACATACAGGAAAGAGGTTTATCACCTATGAACATGATAAAAATATGGGTGGCGAAAGCCATACACACTCTGGCTAGGCTTATAAATGCCCTAGGGCAGATAGCCTAGTATGAACCTAATAGACAAGCAAGTGATGTAGTGTCCTGTAAATGCTAAATGGTAGTCTAATAGCATGCAACATACTTGACAAATGGCAACACAGATCAGATGACATGTCATGATTTAAAGTTTTCCATTGCTGATTTTCAAACATCTCATTGTTATACTTGGCATACTGACATGGAATTACAGGAAACAGTAACATAACAGCTATTCAACAGCAGCAGCACTCAAGAAATTGTTATAACAGAATCAGTCACAGCTCCTGATACAGAAAGAAACATTTATGGAATCTCTCATGTGCCTTTAAGCTGAATTGTGATGAAAACAACTGCTATAATAAAGAAATGGTCAGACAAAGGCATGCAGAACTATTTTGGGAATATGTAATACCTGTGAGAAATGAATGGTGTAATAAACATTTGCATCATGTCATTTTCAAAAACATGCCAGGGCAAATATCAGACAGATGCATAGCAATCATGGACACTACAGAAATATGTAGATTGGCTATATCATGAAGAACACACTTGAAGGGATTACAGCACTATCCTATCATATGGTGTATGGATGGCCTATCTTTTTGGACAAAGCCTGAAGAAGGTGGCCTAATGACAGCACCATAAGTATTGCTTGTGTTTAAGCAACTGCTGCCAGACAGATAGATGTTACCAAATTCAACCCCCTGATTATTAACAAGGCTCTCAAGAGACCTCTCTATTGACTGCATGTGTTACATCAGATAGTAATGGAGGCTGTCTCAAATAACTGAATTGAATGTGTGAATTAAGAAATGAGTTATGAATAGAAAATGAAATATCAGAGTTAGTCACAATGCTGAAAGGAGCTACACATTACTGTCCATGCAACAGTCAGCAGCACAGGATGCATCTTTGACAAGGAAGCTGTTTCCATGCGACTTCTAAGATGGCTACATACAGAGTAACAGCTTCATTTCAGCTCCTCTAGTGTGAAAACAGAAACTCAGAAAAGACAGCCAGTGAATTTGTCTTTTTGGGAAAATTTTAATTACTGGCTAGTATGTACATTGCCTGGATGCCATCAAAGAAGAAATTTAGGGAACCTGAAAGAAAATCAACCACAAAAGGTGAGGAGAAAACTTTGGGTGGGAAAAATCCTGCAGCTGTTCAGTGAAAAGCAGTTCAAGCTCCAGCCAGTCAAATGCGCTGCCAGATGATTAAAATAAACAAAATGCTAAAGGAGTATATTGACTCAAATAACAAAAGGAAGACGGAAGGAAGTTTTAAACAACTATTTAGATGAGCTGATAAAACTGTAAAAATCAGAGGTCAAATGAAGAGAAGGCTAGCTTAGCTGAGTATGAAACTGCTCAAGAAGAAAGGTTTCCAAAAATAGTAGAATTATAGGGCAGAGTACGTAAGGAAAACCCGAGATTTTCTGCTGTACTGGCAAAAGTGGAAGGAACTGACTGTATTAATTTTATGAATATGCAAATAAGCAACTGGACTGGTATTCCACAGAAGGAATTGTTAATCAAAGGTGCACATCATGTGCATGCTCCAAACCTAACCATGAGAAAGCAGCCACAAACTCTAGCAGTAAAGATGCAATCCTACCAGCAGAAAGACTTGCTTCTGACAAAGATGTGGCAGAAGGACAAAGTACTAAAAGTTGGAGACAGTAGAGTGTTGGAAGAAAATGATTACTCACTGTACAACAGCAAAAGAGGAGTACATTTATTCCAGTGATCAGGGGAATATTGGCAGGCAGGTGTGCGATTTAAACTGCTGTGTCCAGTTCTCTTCAGAATATTTTTTTCCAGGAAGGTTAAAGCTATTTTGTTATGCAGACCATGCTAAGGAGGAAATGCTAATGTTTGTCCAAGAAAAAGTGAGCTATCAAACAGAAGTGGATTCTGATTCTTATTCTTCTCATAGAGAAATTATTGCAATGAATCCTTTCCCAGTGTTCCAAAGAAAAATGTTTGAGAGACAGAAAAAAAGCACAGGAGCTGATTACAAGAACCAGGAGTATGTTGGAAATGAATCAGAGACTGAAGTTGTGAGATGTATATCAACAAGAAGAAAACCAGCAACTTAGAAATTAATGAATAAATGTGAGATTACAAAGCACCAATCATATTTGTGAATTATCTTGGAACAAGAAAACCTGGGAATTTTGGACTTTTTTGACTTTGTTAAACTTGTACGGGCCTCAACGCATATGCCCTATTTAATGTCACTAATGTTTGGAAGAACATTAATGAGAGAGAAAGAGGAAGGAAAGCGGTAACTGTAAGTAAAACAAGTTTTATTCTTAACACTGTTTTTATAAAACATGACATATACTGCATGTTATATAGTAAAGCATTTTCCGTTATGTATACTATGCATAGTATGGATACTAAATAAACAGTTGCCTTTTTTCCTTCTTCTTCTTTCTTTCCTACTTCTTGTTCAGTTTTAAGAAATGTAGGCGCTGCAATGTAAAAAGAGACTGCCTGGACTAAAGAACATGCTATAAGAAAACTAGATATGCTTTTTCTTACTTTTGTACAGGGGAATGACTGGATTAAGGTCCTTGGCTTGATCTAACAACAAGTTTTATGTAGAAGCAAGTAAATAAAAGTACATCGAATGTAATGAAAAGTTTTCATTTAGCAAATAAATGTTCACAGCACAACATAAAAAGTTTGTAGTTGAAAGCAACTTTGAATTTGGTTCTTGTATTTCTATGGAGACAAACTGATAAGGGCAAAAAAAAAAACAGAATACATTTTTCTTTCAATTGCTAAAAGAAATGTTTTGTGAAAGCATTCAAGTTGTTTTCTGCATCTGGAATAGGAATAAAGATAAGACAAACATAGACACAACATAGTGTAAGCAGAAACACAGGCTGTACCATGTGTCTCAGCATGACTAACCATAATTATGGGTCAATTCAAGCCTGAGACTGTAGGTGTCAGTCTATGACAATTGTTCCTATTTGGAAGGTTAAACTTAATTATTTGACGATGTGCATAGTTTTGTGTGTTTGTATTAAATTAATGGGTTATGGGGATGTTCTGGAGGTATGTTGTGTTTTTGTTTGAAGGTTTTCATTAAAACAAAAAGTCTTGAAAGATGTGACATAGGTTCAAATGATTATGACAATAAACAACTGCATAAAAGATCAACCTGCTAAACATTAGTGAATGATTGTAACATAAAAGTTGAAACTTGACATTAAAAAAAAAGCTGTTGTACATAACAGGTGGGAATAATAACTTTGTATCATAATGGCAATGCTTTCCATATTATATTTAAATGTGAATGGTCTCACAGGTATATGAAAAAAAACAAAGAGTAGTGAACTGTATTAAAATGCAACTATATTAAAATGCAGACTGCAAGTAACTATGTTACAGGAGTCAATTTTTGAAAAAAACTGAGCATCTGAGTTTGATAAAGAAAGGATTTTAGGTTGGTTATTCAGCAGAATATTTGGGACAAATTAAAATGAGAGTACTTATATTAATTGATAGAAGAGCTCCAATACTGATAGAAGAGGAAAAAAAGATAAGAGTGATGGATCTGTAATGGTAGGAGGCTACTGGCAAGGGAGGAGGATTACACTTGCATCGCAATACATTTTTCTTTCAATTGCTGAAAGAAATGTTTTGTGAAAGCATTCAAGTTGTTTTCTGCATCTGAAATAGGAATAAAGATAAGACAAACATAGACACAACATAGTGTAAGCAGAAACACAGGCTGTACCATGTGTCTCAGCATGACTAACCATAATTATGGGTCAATTCAAGCCTGAGACTGTAGGTGTCAGTCTATGACAATTGTTCCTATTTGGAAGGTTAAACTTAATTATTTGAAGATGTGCATAGTTTTGTGTGTTTGTATTAAATTAATGGGTTATGGGGATGTTCTGGAGGTATGTTGTGTTTTTGTTTGAAGGTTTTCATTAAAACAAAAAGTCTTGAAAGATGTGACATAGGTTCAAATGATTATGACAATAAACAACTGCATAAAAGATCAACCTGCTAAACGTTAGTGAATGATTGTAACATAAAAGTTGAAACTTGACATTAAAAAAAAAGCTGTTGCACATAACAGGTGGGAACAATAACTTTGTATCATAATGGCAATGCTTTCCATATTATATTTAAATGTGAATGGTCTCACAGGTATATGAAAAAAAACAAAGAGTAGTGAACTGTATTAAAATGCAACTATATTAAAATGCAGATGGCAAGTAACTATGTTACAGGAGTCAATTTTTGAAAAAAACTGAGCATCTGAGTTTGATAAAGAAAGGATTTTAGGTTGGTTATTCAGCAGAATATTTGGGACAAATTAAAATGAGAGTACTTATATTAATTGATAGAAGAGCTCCAATACTGATAGAAGAGGAAAGAAAGATAAGAGTGATGGATCTGTAATGGTAGGAGGCTACTGGCAAGGGAGGAGGATTACACTTGCATGTAGTTATATTCTACCTAAAACTGCTATAATGGAGCTTAAGAAAATTCTGGGAGAAATAATCAGCTTTCAGCAAGGAATATTACTTATAGGTAAAGACTGGAATTTGATTTGCAGCAGTGAGGTAATGTCTGTGGGGCCTAAAAGGGAAATTATAACAAAAAAGGGTAGCATTCTGGATAAATTTATGAAAATATTTGGTATGGAGGATGTGAATTCAGTAGTAGGAGCTCAGAGAGAATTTACATATTGTTCCCCAATGTAGAGAAACTGGGATAGGCTACACAGAAATTATATTTCACAGGAACATGTACATTTAATTGAAAGTTTTGATGCACATCCAATAACTATTTCAGATCACACGCCAGCAATAGCTAAAAAAAATGCAGGGTAATGAAATTAAAATGAGGCACTGATGTTTCCCCACCTATCTATTAAACAGAGAGGAATTTAAGGAATAGGTAGTGGAAATTATTCAGTTTGTAGGGAAGATAGAAATTTCTTTAGAAAATATAGCTAGGGAGTGGGATAAAAATAGGGTAGAAATAAAACAAAAAGAAATATGATTAAGAAGTAACAAGAATTATTTAGAGGGAATGACAAAGATTAAAGTATTTCAGAATGGGGAGAATATCACAGAACAAGAAGAAATACAACTGTAGAGTGCTAAAGAGGAAATAAGGGACTCCCTCAATAATATGCATGAGTTTAGAAAGACTGCTGTTAAGCAACTGCTCTTTGATAATAACGCCATAATACAAAAACTTTTAGTACAATGACTCAGGCAGCAGAAAGTAGAAGGGATTGTTGCCAAGCTTAGGGAGCCTATAACAAGGAATATAACCAAAGACCCTGCAGAGGTATTAGAAACATTTTGGAAATTTTATGAAAATCTGTATAAAGCAGAGAAATGTTTAAATCAAGAAAAAGTACAAATGGAAATATTTATGGAAGAATTAAATATGCCAAGGTTAGATGTAGATGAGGCTCAATTACTAACAGGATAGAAGGAGGTGAGATAAAAATGGTGATGTATAACCAATCTACAGGAAAGTATCCAGGAATAGATGGTATTCCTGTGGAAGATTAGAAGCTGGAAGGGAAGAAGGTGCTAAAGATCTGGAAGGTTTTCTTTTGCAGTATTTTAAAAGGAGGAGAAGCACCAACATCCTGGAAGAAAGCTGGGGTAACTTTAATACCTAAAGATGGTAAAGACCCATCACATCCAGTTTCATTTACACACATTTCAGTTATAAGCTACGATTGTTAAGCATTTTAAGTCTAAAAGAATGGCAAAGGTGATGCCAAAATTGATAGATATGGATCAGTGTGGTTTTGTGGAGGGGAGGCAAACATTTAACCACAGTAATAGAACAAGGATGATCCAGAGGGAAGCAGAATGTAAGAAAATACCACTGTTGCTAGTGGGTCTTTTTTTAAACACCTTTATTGCATTATCACTTGTGATGTAGGCATATTTACATTGATACAAAAGTGCTCAAACTGTATTAACAAATTAACATTAACAAACATTATACTTCACATATATTGCTGTATATCATATAACCTAGGCAACATTACATAAATTATTCAATTCCTGCCCCATTTTTATAAACAAGAAACATCTTTAATAAACTATCACTTACATCATAAGCAATCATACAGTTATATAAATGAAAACAAACCACACAACACGATCCTAGATGCAAGTGTTTTACATCATAAACCATACTGACACACTCCCATACATCACTTATAATCTACCCAATCATTTTCAGTTAAACATTACATAGCTCATTTGACCCATGGTGGTGGTGCTGCGGTAGCGTTGTCGCCTCACAGTAAGACGCTGTCCGGTTCGATTCTCAGCTAGAGCGGCTGCTGCTTGGAGACATGCGTGAATGGACGTACCTTCGTTGAAGGTTGTGCATCAGGCCTGGCAAGCTGGTAAGTAAAAATCAACTGCCAATCATTAGCGGACCAGAGTTCCGTTGTGGCGACCCCTAACCGGAAAAAAGCCGAAAGACACAAACATTACATAGCTCATTTAAGTCTTGTCTTCTTTTAAACCTCATTCTACCCCTGTATGTATTTTTCCACAATTCCAAATTTTCCTATATAATTTGTTCCTAACCTTTTCTAAAGATCTCAAATCCAGTTGTTTTATCTCTGTTACTATATTCACTACTTCCAATATGGTTGGCTTAGATTTTGATTTCAAGTTTCTAGTAATTGTTTTTTTTTTTTTGGCAGGGAAAACATTTGACAGAATAAACTTGGATTTTATGAGTAGAGCAATGGAAGCATTCTCATGCCCTGCCAAAATAATAATGTTAATTAGGAGGATATATGAAAGGTTGGAGGTGAAAATTAAAGTGGGAGGTGGGGTTCCTGTCTGGTAAATTCTGTTTGAATGGAAGAACCAGTCAGTGGTGTCCTCTTTCCCCTTTGTTATTTGTGTTATACTTAGAATCATTGACAAAGAAAATAAGGGACTCAGAAATTCAAAGATATAATTGGTATGGTAATCAAGAAAAGTTGACTTTATTTGTAGATGATATTATTTTGTACCCAATAAAACCAGAAAAGGACATTTCAGTGTTGTGGAACATCAAGTCTTTTTGGGATACAAAGATAATGAAGATAAAGCAAAAGCAATAGCTGTAGACTATGTACCCATACACTGATTGTTTCAGCAATACTCCTATTTATGTGGATATGGTAAAATGAAATTCTTAGGAGTATGAGTTAAAAAGATTCTGTTATGGCAGCTAAGGATATGTGTAAGAGAATAAACAAAAGATAATACAACTGAGAAACTGGATGTTCTATTTTATGGATATATATAGCAAGATAGTTAAAATGTTTTTAGTCTCTTTAGTTTTATACACAGGTCAGGCAAATTTTTACCAACCAGAGGAAATGTTGTGGATAGTATAAAGTTGAAGGATTTTATCTGGGAAGGGAAGAGGAGAAGAATCAAATGGGATAAGTTGATCTCTTCCAATACAATAAAGTGGGTTGAGATTACCTGATTTGAAGGGATATTTCATAGCTATGCAGTTAAGGCTGCTATGCATAGCACAAGCAGAAAAAAGAAGTTATGTACTCAGTAACATTCCATCTGTGTTGTCCATTTTCATTCTTCCTCAACTAATGGGTTCGGATCCGATCCTTGGATCCAGCTCGGCTGTTACACTAGCTCATGGCCTCCAAAAACTCTTCAGCTCCTTCCTTACCCATAATGCACCAACCTCTAATATCCCTCAGATCTTGTTGGCTGCTTGACAGAAAGACTATTATAATATACCATATTGAGTTCTCGGCTGGAGCGCCTTCTGTGTGGAGTCTGCATATCCTCCCCATGGTTGAGTGGCATTCAAAAGACATGCGTAAAATGGGCGTGCCTTTGTTGAAGGTTGGGTGTCGAGCTGGCACCTCAGCACCATAAAAATCTACTGCCATTCATTAGCGGACTGGAGTTCCGCTGTGGTGACCCCTAACCGGGAAAAGTCGAAAGAAGAAAAACATTTAGAGCTCAGTACAAGAGACAGCCATGTCCTTGAAGCCTCTCACTCCTCCAGAAGTCAGTCATTAAAAAGGTTAGGGGTTGGTGGGTGGGGAGTCGAAGAAAAATGAAAATAGACAAAGAAGATGGAACATTATGGTGAGTACTTAACTTCTTTATTTGATGTTGTCAAATTTCATTCATTCCTCAACTAATGGGACAGAGTCCCTAGCTACCTAAAATCCTGAGTGGACTCTAAGGAAGGATATTCCTGAGCATGACTGAGCCAAAGGCTGCTGTTCCCCTTCAGACCAGATGTACTTTGTAATGAGTGATAAAAGTATGAGGATTTGATCAAGTTGCAGCCACGCATATATTGTCCATAGAAGCTCTAGACTGGAATGGAGGGGAAGTTGCCATGAATATGGTTGAATGATCTTTTAAGAGTTTTGGTAAGGGGAGATTCAACTTGTTATAGACAAATGAAATGCAGTCTGTCAACCATCTAGCTAGAGTTAGCTTTGTAACTGATTTGCCTAATTTAGTATGTAGATAGGAGATAAATAGTTGACCTGTCTTTCTAATTTATTTTGTTCTGTGTAAGTAAAAATATAATTGTCTATGGATATCCGATAATTGCTGCATATATTCCCCTTTATTTGCAAATGTTGTTAAGAATGCTGGTACGTTAATGGATTGGTTGATGTTGGATTCTGACACCACCTCAGCAAGGAAGGAAGCATTGGTATGTAACATGACCCTATCCTTATGAAAAATCAAACATGGAGGCTTAGAAGAGAATGCATTAAGTTATGAAATTCTTATAGCAGATGTGATTGCAACTAGAAAAATAGTTTACCAGGGCAGGAATTTAAGGTCACATTTAGCTGCTGGTTCAAAAGGAGAATTAATTAATTTTGCAGTACCAAATTTAAATCTTATGGTGGAGTGGGGTCTTTATAAGGGGGTCTTAGCAGAAGAGTGCCTCTTAAAAATTCTCATGTAGAATCTTGCTAAAGGAACTAAAATTATTGCTGCTGACATCGACCCCAGGTCCTGTAGAATCAATCAGGCTGAAATTCTGGTACTAAAAATTATTTTCCTGACCTGGATCCTTATTGTTTCCACTCTTGATAAAGGAAGAGAAGCTACCATTGGTACTGTGTTGAACATTGCTCCTATGAATTCTAATGTCTGTGTCAGTTCTAGGCAACACTTGTAATTTATGGTTGAACTAGTCTGTAGCACCTTATCTCATGCTTCTATCAGTCGATGCCTGGTTGGGGAGGTAATGAGTCAGTCGTCTAAATATGAAAACAACTGGAATCCCTGCAGTCTGAAATGAGCTGCTACTATTGCCATACATTTGATGAACATCCTGGGAGCTGTGGTGAGGCCAAAGGGCAGTGCTCTGAACTGGTAGTGACTGCCTTCCAGCTGGAAGCGTAAGTACCTTCTGCATTGTCTGCTTATTTTTATGTGATAATATGCATCCTGACGGTCTATTGAGCACATCCAAGCAGAATGGACTGAACTGTGACCATCAGTAACATAGCGTGTTGAACTGACTTGTTCAATACACCAATATCCAAAATTTGTTCTCCAGTCCTCTGTTTTCTTTGGCACTAAAAATAATCTTGAGTAAGTTCTGGATTCTGTTTGGTCTGGTGGGACCTCTTGGATGACTCTTTTTCTTAGCAGCTTTTGGATTTCAAGTGCGGCTGCTTTCCTGTGATTCGGTGGAACAGTGGGAAATTTTCTTAGCAATGAAGGAAGTAGGAAAAAGGGAATTATATAACCTCTGGAAATGATTCTCTGCACATAATTGTTTTTGTTATATCTAGCCAGGCTCTCTGGTGCAGAGATAAGTGACCCCCAACTGCCTCCAGAGATGAGCAATTGGGCCTCCTTTCAGGAGTGCTGAAAGAGTCTGTTGGAAAAGGAATCTATAGATCCCTGGTTTTGCAGCCCTCCTCTGCCACAGGGATGTCACCGTTCATTATAGCACCCCCCCCTGCCTCTGGGGGAACTATCTCCACATGTCTCCTGGAAAGGGCCCTGGGACTTTCTGATCTACATTTTTCGACCTCCCCAGTGATTCCTGGAAAAGATCCTTTGTGGGGTCAAAAATGCACACCCACTGTAGAGAGGATCTTTCTGTCTTTCTCACACCTGCAGAGTGTATCTTTCACTGTGGGGCTAAATAAGGAAATGCCATCAAAAGGAGCATTGATGAATGAGGACCTGAAGGGCTCCCCAAAATCACACAGGTGCATCCAGGCATGCCTCCTCTTGGAAATACCTGAACCCATGGCCCATGAGGCACCTTATGCAGCATGCAAGATAAGCCTCATGGATAAATTAGATATAGCTTGTAGGGTAGCCAACTGAGAGTTTACTGAATACTGAGTCTCAGCAGTTTGGTTTCAGAAAGAGATTTTGATAGATTTTTAATCAAATCTCTTTGAAATCTCATAAAATGTGCCAGATAGTTCAGTGATTTCAATGCAAAAGTCGCTGAAGCATAAACATGCTTTTCAAATTTGTCAATCACCCTAGGCTCTCTGTTTGTGAGGAGGATGGACAGTAGAACTCTGTTCAGCAAGTTCCTTTTTTGTAGCTGCTGTCATGAGCATGGCATCAACTGGTACCCCTTTATCTGAAAATTCTCTTCCTACTGTTGGAGCTAGAATCCAGTCTGGTCTCTTGGAGAATGGCTTGACTGAATCAGGTTCCTTCAACACCTATCTAGAGACCAAATCAATGAACTCATCGGTGGGTGGAGTAATCCAGGAGAGAGATAGGCCAGCTCCAAAGACCTCCAGAAATACTGATTTCTCCAGAAAATGATCTTGGGAAGACCAGCCACACTTCTGCTTAAGGATTTCAAGAATGTCTCCAAATGAGATGTGTTTGGGTGGTGATTTTGGGCCCCTCTCCTTCATCGAACTCAGTATCCTCAGTGACTGACTCTTGAGGAGAGTCCAAGTATCTCCTTTTGCACTTTCTCTTCTTAGGGACTTCCTCAGTGGTATGGTCTGCTGAAGTAATCAGAAGAGATTAGGAAGGGACTTCCTCAGTGGTATGGTCTGGTGAAGTAATCAGAAGAGATTAGGAAGGGACTTCCTCAGTGGTATGGTCTGGTGAAGTAATCAGAAGAGATTAGGAAGGGACTTCCTCAGTGGTATGGTCTGGTGAAGTAATCAGAAGAGATTAGGAAGGGACTTCCTCAGTGGTATGGTCTGGTGAAGTAATCAGAAGAGATTAGGAAGGGACTTCCTCAGTGGTATGGTCTGGTGAAGTAATCAGAAGAGATTAGGACACCCTGCTGGGTAGTCTGGAAGCTTTGAGTTGGCTGTCCCTTTAGGGTAGAATGTTGAGGGTCATGGTGCAAAGTCATATGAGAAATAGAAGGTGGACCCAAGGGGGTAGGACCCATCTATCCTTCCAGATTAGAGAACACTCTCTCTGTATGTATCAAATGTATCAAACTGAGGAGACTGCTTGGATCCAGAGAGCTTGATACTGCTAAAAAACACAACCTTTAGCAAATTATCTATATTACACACTGCTGTATTGTCAAGCTATATTGCTATTTTTATGTAATTCTTTTAGTTTAACATGAAAAGTTGAATTGCACTGACCACTGAAACGTTTTTTTTAGCTTAATTTGTTTTTTCTCTATCCATTTCTTTTGGCATAGGCATGTCTACATTACAAAAAGTATGCTACATAATGCTGAATGAGCTATTTTTTTAGTTTGTATTTAATTTGAAGTTTGCACAGTTACTGCAGATCAGTGTATTATAACTTTGTAGGAAGGTCTGGCATTTTTACCTGTGTTACCAGAAAAATAAAAATGTGTTCTGTTTGTAGATTTCTACCTGACTGCCCTCCACAGCAGTGGAGGTGGCACTTATAATATTAGTTTTGTTTTACATTTCTTCTAATGCCACATTTTTAATTATTGTTCTTAATGCTGCAATGTATTACACAATTAAGTTAAACCCATGTTATCTGCTTTACAGAACTGTTGTAGATCCTTGTTGATGCTTGATTTAGAAAAATGTATTTCTTCATTCATTTGGGGGGAGGGCTGTCCTAACTTGTGTGTAGTCACAGGGAGCACTAACTTTTAAATTGTTGAATGCATGTTGAATGCATTCAGTCACATATAATTGAGTTCACAGCTAGCTAATATGTAATTATATGTCTGTTTTCTGTTTCATCTCATAAATATGTAATTATATGTGTTTGTTTTCTGTTTCATTTCATATAGGGATGTGGTTCAATAAGAAATTTGTACCCCACAAGCCACTATATGAGGTTATTATCAAGGGCTTACATCACCATGGAGCTTTTCTGTTAGGGAGAGGTAGAGCGGACCAATCTGTTCGAGACAAGATATGACAATACTTGGTCGATAACAGTAATGCTGTCGGTGGGCATGGGAGAATTTACTCCCAGATATGACACCGGGAAAGTGATATGGTTACCTCTGCCTGCCCTAAAGTGGCTGCAGTTGCCCAGAAACAGATGGCTACTGGGGTGTTCTTGCTACAGAACCACCACTAACTGAAACAGAGGAGTTCCAGTCCACTCTTAGAGATCCAGAAAGATTGCGGCAGAATCGTTGACATTGGTGCAGATGTGGACAATAGAGCCAGAGTGTCACAAGCAGACCTTCCACGTATGGAAAATACAAGTGTCATGGTTATAGTGTTATATATTTTTATGTGTATATCTTAGTATATATAGTTAGGGGGTGTAGCCCTCACCTACTTTTGGTTTTATATTGTTAGCTTTCAGTGAAATGAGATTCATAGATATAAAAGCTAAGTAGGTGGGGGGGCTATGCTCCCCACACCCCCAATGTGGGGGGCTGTGCCCCCCCAGCTATATATACTAACTCCAGGATCACACTACAGTGAGAAAAAGAGCATATACATTTTATTTGCCAAACAGTATTTACATTCATTGAAATGTGATTCAGTGACATGAGTTTTCAGTGATTTGAGCTTTCAGCGATTTTTTTTGAGGGTGAATTGAAATTCTGTGAAATGAGTTTTCAGTGAATCAAAGTAGACCTATATATATATATATATATATATATATATATATATATATATATATATATATATATATATATATATATATATATATATATATATATATATATATATATATGTATATAGGTTTACTATTGTTTAATCGAACTTGTAACACATGAACGTCAATTTCCGAAAACTGCAATGTCGAATTTAAAAGGCAAACTGTGTAAATACATCAAACTCACATCTACGAAAGGATTGTTGCATTTGACCTTAAGGATTCGGTTTCCTTGACTGCGGTTATGTCACCACATCGCATTTGTAAATTCGGCAACTAACGTCTGGAAACACAATTCAAGGGAAGAACCATAAGACGTACATAAGCAATGTACTGGTAAGTCTTGTAAATGTAGACTGTAGTCACTCTATTTTAAAGAAAATATACATGCGGTAGAAAACAGTACATTTTATTTCCTTTTCTAGGTGTAACTCAGCTAAATGAACTCCTCTAATAATAATATGTATTCACCTGGTAAAATAGGTGAGATATATGAGACAGAAATGAGTCAGAAAGGAAAGAACATTTTAGTAGTTACGGGTTATCAGTACTACCTTGAAAAACATACTGATACTCGCAACTACTGGTGTTGTTGCATGAAACAAACGGAGAAATGCAAAGGAAGGTGTGTAACGGAAAGTGTAATAAATGGTGAAAGAATGATAAAAACAGCTTCACATTTTCATGCCCCCAATCCTATTAGTTGTGAAGGTTTGAAAATTCATGCAGCTATAAAAAGAAGAGCTGCAACTACATTGGAAGGCCCATGCAAAATTGTGTCTGAGGCTTTGGCGAGCACGTCGTCAGACGTGGTTAGCACATTACCAAACTGTGATGCCTTAAAACAAACAGTGAGGAGGGTTAGACATAAAGAAGCATCCTCAACTCTATGGTCTTCATTTGGTTTAAGTGACATAAATGCAGAGATGTTCTGTATAAAAAGTGGTTCTTTTATTGTCAATCATATTAGAAAGGATAGTGTTGCAACTAATGCTGTGGTGTTAACCACACTAAGTAATTTGCAAGTGATGTGTAATTCGGAGTATGCATTAGCTGATGGTACATTTCCACTAAGTGTGAAGGAATGTAAACAGGTTTATACAATTCACTGCTGTTTGCAGGGTGGGATAGAAGGCAAAGTAGTCCCTGTGGTGTACGCAATCCTGAATTCAAAGACAAGAGACCAATTATGACTGTTTCTGGATGACTGTAATTGAGTTGTGTACTCAACATGATCTATTATTTAAACCTGAAATGGTCTTGTGTGACTTTGAGAAGGGGGCAGTAAACAGCATTGTCAAGCATGTACCTTCAAGTAAGGTAAAAGGCTGTTGGTTTCACCTGTGCCAAATTGTATGGCAGCACATTCAAAAATCACACCTTGCTGTTTTATTTGGATCAGATATCCAATTTTCTCTACTATGTAAGCAAATTCCTAGCATTTGTAAACCCTGATGACGTTTTGCCTACTTTGCAACTCATTGAAGCCGATATGCCACAGCAAGCTAAACCTTTATGTGATTTTTTTAAAGAAAACTACATTGTAGGGAGACCTTGCCATTACGGCATTAGAAATGCAACCACAGAATGTGTTCCTCCACTGTATAACATACAGTTTTGGAATCAATATGACATATGTTTATTAGGGTATTCAAGAATGCAGACTACTGTGGAGGGTTGGCACAGATGCTTACGCAGTCTGTTGTTGTTGTTGTCTTTTGGCTTTTCCCGGTTAGGGGTCGCCACAGTGGAACTCCAGTCCGCTAATGATTGGCAGTAGATCTTCACGAACGCCGAGGTGCCAGCTCAACGTTCAACCTTCAACGAAGGCACACCCATTTATGCATGTCTTTTGAACACCCACCCAAACGCGGGGAGGATATGCAGATTCCACACAGAAGGCATTCCCCGCACTCCAGCCGAGAATCGAATGGGAGAACCTCTTGCTATGAGGCAACAACGCTACTGCTGCACCACCGCGGAAGTCTACGCAGTCTGTTATGCAAGAAAAAAATGTATTTACATGATGTACTTCATGCTATTGAATTAGAACAGAATAATTTAGAAGATTTAAAGCACAGAGCTTTGACTTGCCTTCCTTCTTCAAAATGAAGACGACTAGTTCAGAAGGAGACATAATTTATGAAACTATTATCCAAGAGGGATGATTTCACGTCATGAGGGTTCATGCAGTTAATTGCACAGCACTGTTCATTTTAAAGTGGTGTTACTGTTATTCAGTTTAACTATTTGTAGGGTGTATCAGTAATCTGCAGTGTTTCTTCACTTGGGACATACTTCAACCTTAACTATGTGTAACAGTTCCGGTATCCACTTTTATAATTGCAGGACATTGAAAGTGTTCACTGCTGATATTTGGTGTTTTGGGACATTGTTTCAATAGGTACTGGAAAGCGTATGTTGGAAAGAGTCAGTACTGCTGTACGGAGTGTTCAACATAAATATCGAATGTCAAATTCATCCATTCAGAATGGCTTTCTGAATGTGCGCACTGTTAAAATTCGACATTTTGTTTTGGAGTTTCGACAGTAATATGTTATGTTATTCGATTAAACAATAGTAAACCATATATATATATATATATATATATATATATATATATATATATATATATATATATATATATATATATATATGGATCCCTATCGTATGATAGAAAACTCATTTGACTGAAACGCATTTGATTGAAATCATAAGACTGAAACCCATAATACTGAATTTCAGCATACTAAATTGTAAACTGGACCATGTAAAACCAGACTATGTGGGGGGCTGTGCCCCCACCCCCCAACTATATATACTAACTCCAGGATTGTACTACAGTGGGGAAAAGGGCATATACCTTTCACGTACCTTACAGTAGTCTACATGCTACCACTACTATGCCCTTTTCCCCACTGTAGTATGATCCTGGAGTTAGTATATATATAGTTGGGGGGGTGTGGGAGGCACAGCCTCCATCATTGGTGGGTGTGGGGGGGGGGCGAAGTGGTTTTATATGGTCCAGTTTAAAATGTAGTATGTTGAAATTGAGTATTATGGGTTTCAGTCTTATGGGTTTCAGTCAAGTGACTTTTCAGTCTTTTGAAATTTTGTGAAATTTCAGTCTTATGGTCTCAGTCAAGTGAGTTTCAGTCACATGAGGTTTCTATCATATGCTAGGGATCCATATATATATATATATATATATATATATATATATATATATATATATATATATATAGGCTTACTATTAAAATATTGACGTAGCATTGTATGCCTATGAACTATTCGAACTACAGATGTTCAAATAGTTCATATGTGTGCAAGTTACATAATCGAACGTTATATTTGCTAATGTACTGTGCATTCGCAAGTATGAATATTTGAAGGGATGTACAGGGATTGTGGTACAGTGTGGTTAGGGAAATACATCCTTTTCCTCACTGTAGTAGGATCTTGGAGTTGGAATATATAGTTGGGGGATGTGGGGGGTGCAGCCTCCCATAGCAGGGTGCAGGGTGGCTTGCCCCCCCTCCATAAACGGGATGTTAGGTGTACTAGCTAGGGAGTTATGGCAAGGGTGGAATTGCTGTTAAGTGCTGTAAAATGTCATGTTCGACATTTTCGGCATTAACAGCTGTTTTTTGACATTAAGGCCGTTAGATAATGTGTACTTTCAGCGAATTAGTTCACTGTCAAGTACTATTTTTGTTTTAAATTTCGATATTTTAATAGTAAACCATATATGTGTGTATATATATATATATATATATATACACAGTAATAACTGGGAGTCAGACTTCTGTCATTGACAAATAGTGGAGGGTGTTTTTGGGTGGGGACAGAAACCAACTATTTACTACATTTTTGTATGAGAACATTTTTAATCTGCACTTGTGAAGGGGATTGTTCTCCTTTACTTTTTTGTTTTGCATTCTGAGACTTAGCAGATTTTTTTCCTTTCCATTTTTCACATACAGGCACATCTGGATTGCAGGCTGCCAGCCCACCTGCTCATAGTAAGCAACACTTGGTTATTGTTATTACTGTGTATCAGGTAGATTCAGGTCTATATGAGAGTAAAGTCTGTGTTGCTTTAACCTTCATATAAGGAAAATATGTGATCAATCTGATTCTTTACTTTTCTCTTTGCTGTGCTTATTGCTTGTTATCATAAGCAATCCTGAAAGTGGCACTGTGGAACTCCTACCACCTGATATTGGTGTATTGGTAGCCTCTGATGATGATGGTGGTGGTGATGGGGGTGCAGAGGGTCAGTCTGACACAGATTTTAAGGCTGTCCCATCCCCTGCCCATATTTCAGACACAGTCAGAATGGCTACCCATACCCATGACATAGAGAACTCTGATATTGGGCAGGTTGAGGGTGACACAGTTGATCAGGGTAGTATTGTTACTCTGGTTGCAGAAATGATTGCTCCTCCTGATACCTATCATGAGTACATGGTGTCGCACAGGAAGGTTGGTACTGTTGCTCAGAAGTTTTCCTCCTGATGCTGATGTGTCATTTGGTGCTTCCAGACATATGTGTAGGGTCATAGTTCCACCTGGGCCTCAGAAGAGATAGTGCGACTACCAAATGTTGTGCATTTTGATGTGAATGATAACTGGAACCATGTGGGCAATTCCTTGTACAGAATGAATGACGCACTGGATTGGACAGTATCTGTGATGGAACATCTATTGGGGAGGGTGGGCATTAGTAGAAATAGTAGGCCATGGTGTCATGGTCCTGGACATAGATGTGAGGCGATCTCATCCAGCAAACATTGCTCATGTTCAGGTAGCACCCCAACTTCTTGCCAGGGCCATGGAAGTAGCAGTGCAACTCCTGACAGAGATAATTCTTGTGGTCAGGGGCAATGACACTGAACTCTACCATGCATGGCTCACACTTATCTGAGGTGCCAGAATGTAGTGCTATCACAGTGTTTGATTGTGTTCATGCGGCCACATTTTCACTTGCCTGTGCCACTTCACACACATGCAAACTAAACAGTACTGTTGACTAATATACATCTGTTGTTAATGGCCCTGAGCACTATATACTCTGACAGATGCATGTGTTTCTTATTTATACACACTCACTTCTTTGGTGTCAGTCTCACCGCACACACACACAGACACCCTGTGCTAATGATGATGACTGTGCCCTGCCCTTTGCATGTCTTTGTGACTTAGGATTGCATATATGTCTGATGTGCACAGTGGATAGCTAATGCTTCCTTATTCACAAGTTTGCATTTATCAATTGTATTGCATAAGAAAAGTTGTTGATTTCTTTTTCATACTCAGGTTCATAGGAGGTTGCTAGGCTAACTGCCCTAAAGCCTTTTTTCAGCCTAGCTCTTCATGCCCCATTTTTTTCCAGTTATCAATGCCCACAGGCTAGAATAGCTTTGCAATATGCCTGTGATTTTGGGCATCTACCAGCTGCCCCTGTTCATAACAGCCCCAGGCGACAAGCCAAGGGTGAGTTTGTGATTTCCCTTCCATTGGTCCAAACTGCATTTGAATAGGCTTTTGGAAGAACTCTGTTTCACATGAATGGGGAGCCTGTTCCAGAGGAGGAGTATTGTCTGAGACACATATCCCTCCAACGTGTTTTGTTTATGTTAGAGATGAGGTTTAGATACTTAGATCAGGTAATTCTAGTGCTGTTTGCTTTGAAAATGTGTACCAGATCCATCAGGTTAGATCAGAGAGTGCCTTCTGGATTAGATATAGATCGCCCCTCATTAGTCTGCAGGTGACTGAATACAGGGACAAGGCTTTGAGGTGGTCCACATAGAACATATTATTTGCACCCTGTATTCTTTCAGGCAGGAACTTCTGTGGCCACTCCAGTTGCTACAAATCTCTTGTCAGGTGCATACTTAAGATTGCATTGTACTTGATTATTGGTTTAATGAGGGATGAGTACAGTGGGACTAAGATCTGATTAGATCTGGATGCCATGCCCTTACATATAAGTTGCACCACAGACATATGGTGATCAAAGTTTAGGTTACTGTAAACCAGATTTCCCAAGTCCCTTACCCAGTGGTACTCTTCGGGGAGTGTTATCAATGTTGTAATTTGCATGGGTAGTCATCTTCCCAAAAGGTATAATTATGCATTTTTTGAAATGAGTTTTAGGCCATGATTCTGGTGCCAGTTATTTGTATGTGTCAGACCTTCCTGGAGGATATTTACATCTTTAGGGGATTCAATGATTGCACCTGACTTGCAGTGATCAGCAGATTTGGTCAGCTGAAGACCCTCTACATTTGCCTTGACTTCACAAAAGTATATTCCAAGCAGGAGAAGTCACAGTACCGAGCCCTGTGGAACACAACTAGTAACAGGCCTCTTGCTGGAGGTGGATACATACATCCTAAATTCATGTGTCATATCTATGAGCCATTTGGCTAGCCATCAAGGATTTTTGCCTGAATTTGGGAGTTTGTCTATAATAGATGAGTGCAGTATTGTGTCAAATGCCTTTGCCAGGTCAAGGCAAGAAGTAGGTACCATTTTGCACTCATCCTTGGCTCTAGTGACCTTCTTGAAGAAGTCCACCAAGTTTAGTTGACATGACCTGCCCTTGCCAAACTGAACTGGGATGGGTTCAGTGTTTGAAGATTTCTTATGTGTTTATTTATCAGGTCCATGATTATTCTTTTCATAGCCTTGCATATAAGGCTAGTCAAACTTATGGGTCTGTAGTTCCCTTTGTCTGTTGATGGTCTGCCTTTGAATAGAGGAATGATAGTTACAGTCCTCAGTTCCCTAGTGATGAAGCCTATCTTGAGGTTGTAGTTGAATAGAAATTCTAGTGAGCCTGACAGGTCATGTTTCAAGCTATTTAGGAAGCATCCTGGGATATTATCAGGACCCATTGATACTGTGTTTTTAGCACTGGAGAGTGCGATGAGGGCTGTTCTTTAGTGATAGTTGGGTGAGAAATGGTAGAGGGTATTTCTTGATGAGTAATGGGGTGAATGGGATGTGAAATTGAAGCTAAATTTATCAGCCAGCACATTTGCTGTATCCCCTGGTTTGGTATAGGAAGTTCCATTTACGATTAGTTTAACACACTGTTGAGTGTTCCCTTTAAGGTTGCGTACATAACTGAAAATGCTTTATTGCTATCCGTATCCTGGGAGGCTATATTTGTGAATGACTGCTACTATAATTGTTAAACATCCTTGTATTTCAATTAGTATTGTCATTACATCATTGGAAACATTAAGTACGTCAGTCTTGCTTCCTGGTATAGTTCTGCAAATTAGGATATAATTGACCTGTTCCATGTTTTATAGGTGATGATCAACTGAAATGCTTGATGCACAGTATTGTTTATAATATGTAAGTGAATATAGCAAAAATCTGACAGTGGAGGTATTACTGACATTACTGTACATCTCAGATAAATACTCTGCTGAGGGGCATATTCATATTTCCATATGAGAGTAATCAGTTATATAACTCATTTTTTTTTCTTTACAGGTTTCACACATAACCTTGTCATTAGTGCAGGTACAAATTGTGTGCTTGGGGGCTGTCATAGGCGTTACATAGTTAAGTAAAGGTTGTGTTGTTTGAAAGGCATTAATTTACCTATTTGTATGTGGGTGGGATCTTTAAACTTCGAGCATGTGTGAGCGTGTGTGCTACTCTTTGCCTGTTAGAGCCAGAGCATACTGTACATGCCTCCATCTGCCAGCACCATCTACAGCTGATGGTTCTTCTTCAGACTCCTCTACCTGCTGCTGCTGGCCCTGCCTGTGGTCCTCCAAACTGGTCCATTCCCTTGGTATCCTTATTGAAGCTTTTTCCTTAGGGTATTCTAGCCAACTCTTCAAGATTTTTCTATGGATGATCTTTCCTAGAAATTTTTGGTTCGACATCCTCTCTTGTGTTTTTTTTTCTGGCTTTCCTATGAATGGATATAGTTGGACAGCTGTAACATGTGATTAGCTGGTTAATTAATGTTTATTGCTTCAGCTGCTGAAATTCAGTAAAGTAGGTTAGATAAGAGCATAATAAGAAAATTACAGTATTCTTGTTCCCTTATATTTTCTTGAGTTAGCATAATTATTTACTGAATGCAGAACACTTGAATGTTATTCTGTTACATCAGCCTTAGATTGTTGAACTTTTAAGTTTCTGTACATTTAGGAGTACATATAGTTAACATTGCCCAGTAAGAATTCACTGGTGAAACAGATAGTGCACATACCTTTGTTGCTGGAAAAGAAGGAAGCTGTTGGTTCTAGTCCCACTCCAGGTGATTGGAGTGCTGACAATGCAGTGCAACATTAGGAGGATGCTCTTCTCTAGAGTATGTTGCACTTCAGATGAGATATGAACCAGAGGTCCCATCTCCTTGAGAAGGTGGTAGCTCCAGTGGATGTCAGAGATCCCACGACACCTATAAAAAACGTAAGGGAAATTTCTTTATGTCCTGGCAAAATTTTCTCTAGTAGGAGAAATACCACCTTGGATCTCCTGTGAAAAGAGACCACTAGCCTGGTGGGACTAATGCAGTCAACAAGTGATAAATAAAGGAAAATAAACTGCTTCTTATCATAGTTTGTTATGCAGCTGAGTTTGAAACTGACTGGTATACCTAGCATCCTACCAAGACTGATGTCAGAAACAATTCGATATGATATCCTTGTCCTTCATGCAAGGAACTAATGATTTCAGACATACCCGTCTTAACTAGATTTAAAATACTATTCTAGATACGATAGAATATCTAGAAAGGTTGTATGTGGAGTAGTCCTTAACAAAATCATATTATCAGTCGTGTGGACTGACTACTTATTTACCAAAGCATATAACTTTAACAAAAGGTTAAGACAGTTAACACTTGTGTATAACATCAACCTTCTTTCCTACTAGGAAGAACGTATACATGACTGGAGAATGTTTGTTAGTGATGGGTTACATCTTAATCTGTATGGAGCCACTTACATGGAAAGTAAAATTATGGAAAAGATTAACTGTTTCTTATATAATGAAACACTAAACCAGATACAAGTGGTAGAGTGATAGAATTATAAAATGTTGACTTTGCAATGCAAGAAGCTTGACTAACAAATTTGACAAACTTACTGGCCCAGTAGTTGAAGACAGTTTCCAGACTATTGCTATCACTGAATCATGGAGTTAAACCTATAATTATTTAAACAACTTCATCAAATATGAATACCTATGGGTAAATTGCATCAATGGAGGAGTGACTTTACCGGTCTACAAATATTTGCCTTTATGTCCTGAAAAATTGTAACACTTTATGAAACAGTTTTTATCAAAATTTTGGATTCTAATCACAGTAATAACATTTTCACAGTTTTAAACTGTCATACTCCAAGTATGTCTAGTATGGAGCATTGACATACCTATGAGTCATTGCTTGCTCTGCCACAGTGTGTCTTTAGTGTGACGATGTTTCATCATGATAAGTTTCATCATCGTGTAATTATTGTGCAGTCCAGTGGTACGTTTTTTGGGTTTCCCCCATTTCTTCACTGTTGTGTGACTATAGAGTTGGTATATATAATTTAGGGGGACTTGCCCTGCAAAAAAGTTTTTTTTTTATGTTTTTGCAGTATATAACTTGTGATGAACACTGAGCAGAAAGACAGTACAGTGTTCTTGTCTGCATAGTAAAGCATTGAGCATTGGGATTACTTGATAAATTTAGCAAATTGTTCTGATAATAAGAAAAATATTTTACATTTGGGTGACTTTAATTACCATGTGATACAGTGGAACTCCAAATCAACTAATTCATGTTTTGAGAAAGAATTTAACATTATTTCTTTTTACAGGCTAACACAACTGGTTATTAGTAATATGTGAGGCAATAATATTTTAGACCTAATTGCAACTATTATTCCAAATAAAATATGGGAATTAAGAGTGACCTGCCCCCTGGGTTGTTATGACCATAATATAATTATGTTTCAGATGGGACTAAATTTCATGGTAAAACGTATACTGTATGTCAAACAGATTATTGTAATCTTTTTTAGTTGAATTTCTAACACAGACTGTTCTTATCAATTAAATATCTCAACTGCGGTGGTGGTGCTGCGGTAGCGTTGTCACCTCACAGTAAGATGTTGTCCTGTTCGATTCTCAGCTAAAGAGTCTTCTGTGTGGAGACATGATTGAATGGGCATACCTTCGTTGAAGGTTGTGCGTCAGGGCTGGCAACTTGGTACGTAAAAATCTACTGCCAATCATTAGCGGACTGGAGTTCCGCTGTGGCGACCCCTAACCGGGAAAAGCTGAAAGATGCAACAAGAGTATCAATATGGGTACGCTGCCTTGGAGAAACTGTTGAACTGCTGTGCTAATGAATCCATTTGTTTGGAAAATGTTAACAATTAATTTACTTAATGGAGGAATAAATCCATCATAAAGTTATATAGAAAGAAAAAAGACACTCCAAAACCCTAGCAAGATTTCCTACTAATATAAATAAGAACATTTTAACTGAAACTTGTAGAAAAATAAAATTTTAAATTAGATCAGCAAAGGTTAGCTATGAAAATAATTGATTAGTAAATCCACACATAAAAAGCATTTTACAAATATATTAATTCACTGGAGACGAGGACATCTTCTGTTGAAGTGATTACGAGTAATGAAGTAACTGATCCTTATACTATAGTGCGTGAGTTTAATAAATATTATTCTTTTGTAAGTCTTCTGGTCCTATTACAGACCAAATATCTACCTCAGCTTCTTATCCTTTATTTTCAGATTCCATTATTAGGAAAACATTCTCCAAATTTAAGAAAATTTAATCTGTGGGTCCAGATAAGATATCTAGCGCTGGCTTACTAGAGGCAAAAGAGGTTCTTGCACTAGTTTTATGATTTGTTTTTAATAAATTACTGGAAAATAGCATTGTACCGTATAATTGGAAGGTATCTTGTATTACTCCTGTACATAAAAAGGCAGTAAAGATAACATTAGCAATTATAGGCCCGTAAGTTTGACACCTCTGGTGGGTAAATGCTTTGAAAGATGTCTGTTCAGATTAGTATGTAACTCAGGCTTCGGATTAACAGTTAAGGGTATTGACCAACACGATTTCATAAAGCAAAGATCTATTAGTTACCCAGAATACATCTCTGCCTTGGATATGGGTTTATCTTTCAGACCTTGTCAAAGCCTTTGACTGTCTGTCATTCCATTCCATTTACAAATTCTTACTTGTATCTAACATTAATTGTTATATTGATAGATGGATCACAAACTGCTCAACTGACAGCATTGTGTTAAGATACATAAAGTTCATTCTAATTTTCTGCTTGTAACATCTGATGCTCCTCAATGATCAGTTCTGGACTGAATGCTATATAATCTTGTTTTTTATTGTATTCCAATGAACCCCAAAATTTGGGTCCAAAAATACATTGACAACTGTAAAGTTGGTATTATAAAGTAAAATAATTCTGATGTCAATGATCTCGATGCATGTTTGTTTCTGATTTATAAATGGGCATAAGATACTGGACTAAAATTTAGCCTGGACAAGTGCAGGAGGCAGGGAAATATAAAGATCTTGGCATCACTATTTCAGCTGATTTTTCTTTTTACCATCATGTCAGGGCTATCAGTACTAAAGCAATTAAATATATGGGTTATTTATTAAGAAACTATTCAACTATAGATGCAAAATGTTTGGTTCTGGTGTCTATAACTTATATCAGACCCATTATTGAGTATAATAACATATTTTGCACTTATACTAAAACTCAATTAATAATTTTAGAAGGTGTCCATAGGAAATACACTAAGAGAGTTCTATAATTATATCACTTAAATTGTGGGGCTAGATGTAAGTATTTAAAACTGTTTTCTTTCTGCTCCAGTCACATTTGGGGTGAATTGATATTGGCATATAATGTTTAATGACCCAGTTTTACATTTAATATACACCACACAAGTCTTTAACTATCCAAAGGCTTTTAGATACTATAATAAAAAAATTTGTGAGCACAGTAGGGAGATCTAGTACTAGGAACGTTATATGGTGCAGTCAAAATCGTAAAACTATGGAATAAAATCACTATTTGGATAGGGAGCTCCTAAGTCCAGTTGGGCCTGTGACAAAGCCTTTGAACCAGTTCTTGAGGAATCAGTGTTCCTTGAATGTTGTGATTGAACTTATGAACTTAAGGCGAACAGCTCATTTGATGGCTCTCAATATATATATGTTTTTGCCAAACAATATGTACAGCTGGATCGAATGAATATTTATTGCTACACATTCTACAAATGTTAGTAAAAAAATCTTTAACACTAAGGAAGCTGCTGGGGAAGAACATACCGTTTCAATGGTGTCTGAATTAAAAACAAAATACAACAGTTAATGCAAGGATTAAGCACAGAGACAGTAATGTCATACTTTCACCGGCAGTATGAGGCAATGGTAGAAACAGTTGTCAGTTCAGTAGATCCAGAGGCTGTTCTGAGCCACATACAAGATGTCAAATAAAAAATAATGGCCTTTGCCACTGAATCAGTGGCACGGGAAAATAATTTTCTTGGGTGGCAAAAGCCAGGGTACCTTTTTGGCTGGGCTTGTATAGGCCCCGGGGCTGATAGCCTAGTACCTTCCTATGAACCTATGAACCTAAATCAAGAAGACATATTTCTTCATAGATAAAGGAAGCACTGGTAATGAAGGAGTCATTTCCTGGATAAAGAGTTTATACTAACAGGTTCTTAGGTTGTACTAGGAATGTGGCCCAGAAAACCATTGAGGAGCCTAGTCCAATTTCCCAATTGACCCAGAGCACTAACTGGTTAAGCAATCTGCTCATTGCCACAAAGTAGACAAATGAAGGCTGAAGGAATCAAACTCTGGACCACAGGAAGTAGCTCATTATCAGCTCATAGCTTTAATCCTCTATGCAAGTTGTCAAGCAAAAATACACTAAAGCTTCTTTGACTGGGAATCGAATGTAGGCCACAGCAGTAACCTTCTTAACCAGTAGACCACCGACCAGTGGAGGCAATCCCTAACAACTTTAAATCAAAACTTCCACTTAGAATATAAAGATAGCATCTGAAGTTGCAGCACTATTATTTTAAAGTACAGTATAATAAAGGAAAATAAAACATTATTGCAGACTGCATATCAAGGCATCTTATAGTCACAACAGAAAAAGGAAAAAAGCTTGAAAAACTGATAGATGTCTAAGTGAATGTGGTAGCTGAATGCGCAATGCCAAAAGCTCTGACCTACAAAACAAAAGCTTGAGAAAGATACAGAAAACAACAAAGTGATGAAACGGGTAGAAATAGCTGGCGCACCTGACAAATGTCTTTTTATTTATTTATTTATTCATGTTTGTTTACCAGGGTAGTGCACAGATCAGTATTGACCAATATCAGGCATAACTGGGCTAAAAAAAAAAAACAAAGGTGACTCCGATGCTGAGATTGTCAAAAGATGCATGAAGTGTAAAGATGAAATAATTATTTTATTTCTGGTAGCTACTTATTAAAAGGGGCAGGACACACCATTCCAAATGCAGTACCAAAACAGTGTGTAGCAGTGGTTCATGAAATATGCCCAGTAAGAAGGAAAGGAAATGTAATGTTCAGGAAGAAGAGATGGATTTCCTGCATGGGTGACAAAATAGAGATCATTTTAAACACACACTTCTGTCTTAGAATAGCATCCATTAAAACAAGTGTACATATCCAGATGAGTAAATTAGTACAACAGTCTGGATGAATGTCGGTGTAGACTTTTATGGGCCAGTATAAAACAAAGTATTGACAGATGAGTATTCAGGAATCCCTGTTGTGGAGCCTGTGATATACATATCAGCCCCTGTGATAATCCCAGTTTTGATATCATTTTTGTAATGTTTTGTTTACCAGCTACGATAAAGTCTTATAATGACCCTTCCTATAACATCTTAAATTCAAACAGTTTCATGGCTTACTGGGAATAAGAAACACAAGGATCCTTATTTTCCCAGTTGTAAGTGCTAGACCCATAATGGCAAGTCCCGTAAATATGAAAAAGTGCTATTCTGAAACATAGCAGTGAATCCTGAAACTTGCTTTATTGTCATTAAAATATACTATAGGGGGACTGTAACCCCCATGTACCTCTGCTAATTATATATGCAAATTCTAAAAGCACTTTACCTTGGAGTAGGAAGGATACTCCAAGGTACTATAGATTCAGATTAACTGTATAAAGTCATATACAATACCTATGTATCCGTCGTATGTATGTATATGTATATATATATATATATATATATATATATATATATATATATATATATATATATATATATATATATATATATATATATATATATATATATATATATATATATATATATACACGGGTCCGCTTCACATGATCAACTTTTCACAAAGTCGAAATTCATATGACCGAGATCATATGATCGACGTTTGAAAAGCCGACCATGGTGAACCGCTATCTTCATACAGTGTGGAATGGAAAACTGTCCCTCTTCCACACTGTAGTGCGATCTCAGAGTTGGTATATTCAAGTTATGGGGGTGTGGGGGGTGGAGCCCCCCCATGGGGGTTGCAGGGGGGCTTGTTCCCCTGCTAACAGTTTTAAGGTAAGTGTTTGTTGTGTTTATTTTACATGGTTGGCTTTCCGAAAGTTGATCATATGGTCACGGCCATATGAAAGTCGACTTTGTGGAAAGTCGACCATGTAAAGTAGACCCATATACACATACATATACACACATACTGCATACACGCAGACACATGCTACACACATACACACGCACACACACATATATGTCAGCATGTGTATGATTATATAAAGAAATACCAACTTATCAGCTCATCAGCACCATCTAACTCAAACAGAAAACACAGACTACATAGTTCACCAAACTGCCTGTGCCTCAGATCACAACACAATGTGTACTACAGCCAACATTCCCAGGCCTCAACATTACATTCACACATAAAAACCTCCAAAAGCAAGTGCAGCACACATACGTACCTCAAGTATCAATAACACAATAACACATAACACCTTTCACCACACCTTAGATATCTAAGAAACCCCACAAACTTAAACACAATATCCATGTATTTACCCTTCCCTTCTGTAACACCCTTCCACGTTCTCCAAAGAAATGAGCACAAGAATAAAACATGTTTGCTGTAAAACCCATGCCCTTTTCTTTCAAAACCTTCCAATGTTGAGTGTGACTCTTGGACTACAAGTACAACATAATAAACTTACAAACACAATAAGACATCTGATAGTGGGTCTTTACATGGGAGGCTTTATTTCCACGCTCCAAAACACAGGGGTTTTCCCATGCTCTTAATAATATTTACAAACTCCACAATCACATAACTGTGGCCAAAGGCAAAACTCAACCCCCATGCTATAGTTAACTAAATGCAAATTGACCATAGCATAGCTCAATGTAGTGAGTTTTCAGTGAGTAGTGACCCCACTACTACCCAACAAACTTCTGAATGTTTGACATGATAAACTGACATCCTTTCTCATACTATTAGTCATGCTGCTTTCTCTTTCTCTCTCTGTTTTGATTCCATTTGTGGTACTCAAAGTTTCTGTAGAAACCCCACAAGGATGACTCAATTGGGTCTATATTATCTAATTGAAGAGGCATTACAGCGAATGACTGTTCAAAGCAGCAGTCATGCGAATGGCTAAATCAGTGATTGTTTTCCTAGGGAAAAATCGCTTGGCCATCAGCATGAATTTGCCCCTTTCCCCACTGTAGTGCGATCTCGGAGTTGGTATATTTAGTTAGAGAGGTGTGGGGGGCGAAGCTCCCCAATTTGAGGTGTTGTTAGTGATGTTTCATTTCTGGATAGATCAGAGATTTTTTTCCCCTAGGAAAAAAATCGCTGATTTGGCCATTCGCGTAATTGGCGGTTCGCTCTTTAGGGGTCGATGAAGAGGCATTTGCTGTAATGCCTCTTCGATAAGATAATATAAACCCGACTCAGTTATGACCACTGGCAAGAGGCATTGTGAAAAGATTTATTGCCAGCATATGGCTAGCCATAAAAATTGGAAATATAAAAGGCATACCAAGGAAAGCGCAGTGAAATCACTTATTGAGAGGGCAATTAAGCTCTATTTGTGAGTGAGCCAATGGAGATGCCCTATGTCATTGTAAGGAAGAGATACGTTGAACAGAAATACAAAAATGAAGAAACATGCAGTCTCGAACAGAAAGGCCAGGAAGTATGCATTTTAGAAAGAATGAGATCTTCTAATAAAACAAAAGAGGCAGAGCAAGTGTTTACCTTTATGTAACACTGAAACCTATTTTGTCCACAGCTTTATGGGCCCCACGATAACTGCTGAGTAATGGACAGCACATCTGAACAAAAACCTGCTCCTTTTAATATTAGTCTGATGACTTTGTTGACTTTGAGTTTTCACCCAGGGCTGTAATAATTTGTCCAGTAAGGCAGAAACCTAAAGCAAGGATGCCAGAAGCTGATGAAGGTGAATGTGTGTGTGTGTGTGTGTGTGTGTGGGGGGGGGGGGGGTCTGAAGGCAAACAGGGCACTTAGTGATCTAAAATATCATTTTTTAGCTATGTAATGCCATAACAGAAACATAACTGTAGCATAAGATGTATGCAGTGAAAATATGACTTACATTTTGAATGCAAAACATTTCATAGAAAATTACAAATGAAGCTGATGTTGCACCTTCATGGTATGTGACCCAGTCATCATATATTTAAATTTTAGAGAAAAAAATGTATAGCAGTGGTGTAACACACTTAGTATTACCACACAGAGAGCAGCCACCACAGAAGCATGGTGAAAGGTTGTTAAACACTTCATGCAGACCGTAAACACTTAACTCAGACTTTAACAAAGTTTAAATGAAGTGTTTAACACAGGTTCCTAGGTTCATAGGAGGCTGATAGGCTAAGGGCCCTGGGGCCCTTACAACCCTAGCCTTGTAGAAACCAAATACCCTTATTGATCAAGTTTAGAAGGTCGTTGTTAGCAGAGCAATACTGTGATCAGTACCCAATGCCCCTGTCCATGAGGGACACAGGTGTCATCCCCAGAATGAATTTACCCTCAGCAATCCAGTTGTCAAGGTTGTGCTTGAATAGGGTTATTGAGGAGCTCTGCCTCACATGGAGTAGGAGTTGATTCCAGAGGAGCAGTAATCACTGTGAGATATGTCTGTCTTTCCAGCATGTTCTGTTGATGTCACAGGCTAGGTTGAGAGCCCTGGAGAGAGTTATTCTTGTCCCATTTGATTTGCGGTTGTGCAGAAATTCCATTAGGATAGGGTCCGAGACTGATCTGTAGGCCAGGCACAGGTCATCGCTAAGTAGCCTGTATGATACAGGGTACAGTAACAGGGCTTTTAGTCTTTCCACGTGCAATGCTTTGGAGGCCCTGGATTGTCTTGGTAAGAAACCTCTGTGGTTTCTCCAGTTGCTGCAGGTATCTGGTGAGGTTCATACAGAAGGGAGCATTGTACTCAATTAGTGGTCTGATAAGGGTTGAGTACATTGAAGCTATAACCTTCCTCATCTGTGATGCAATGCCCTTATTTATGAGCTGTGCAATGTAGAAGGCTTTTCTTACCACTATGGACACATGGTGATCGAAGTTTAGATTGCTATCAACCTGCGTTTCCATGTCTTGCACCACTGAGCTGGTGTTTAGAGGAGTGCTACCTATATCATAATTAGCAGGGGCTACTTCTTTGTCAAAGGAGATAAAGAGGCATTTTTTTGCATTAAGTTTTACTCCATGAGTTTGGCACCAATCATTCGTCTGCATCAGCCCTTTCTGTAATATATTAACATTGTTGGGGAACTCTATGATTGCACCCAGTTTACAGTCATCTGCAAACTTGGTAATCCACAGGCCATTTACCTTCACCTTGGCTTCAGAGAAATAGATGCCAAACAGTAGAGGTCCCAGCACAGATCCTTGAGATACCCCACTAGTAGCTGGTCTACTGGTGGAGGTGGACTCCCAACTTTGACAGTGTGCATTCTGTCAGTGAGCCAGTTTGCTACCCATCTAGTAATGTATGGGTTGATCTTAACCTGGGAGAGCTTCTCCATGGTACCCAAATGTGGGAGTGTGTCAATAGCCTTGGCTAAATCAAGATAGGTGGTATGTACTATTTTACCCTCATCCTGGGCTTTGCTGACATTCTCAAAGAAATCCACCAGGTTTAATAAGCAAGAGCTACCCTTGACAAATTCAAACTGGGTTGGGTTGAGAGTTTAAAGGTCATCTATGTCCTTGTGGATAAGGTCCATGATGATTATTTCCATGCCCTTGCAGATAAGGCTGGTTAGGCGAATGGGTCAATAATTCCTGAGTCAGTTGATGGACCTCCTTTGTGCAAGGGGATTACTGTTACTATTCACCACTCTACCTGGACAAAGACAGTTTTCAGGCCGTGGTTAAAGAGTGTGCTGAGGGTTTCTACTAGGTCTGGTTTTAGATTGTTGAGTAGGCAGCCTGGGATGCTATCTGTCCCATAGAGGCCATGTTTTTAACCTTGGCGAGAGCTTGTATAACCTGTTCTTTGGAGATACTCGCTAGAGGACTGCTGTTGGGAATGATTTGGGGTATGTCAGGTGGGGGCATGGGGGGTGAAGTTATCTCCAAATCTGTTGGCTAAAAGGTTGCCAGTTTCCTCGGGTTCAGTGTGAGTGGCACCATTTACTATAAGTTAGGCAGACAGCGGACATTCCCTCTTAGGTTATGGATGTAGGTTATGGATGTAGCTAAATAATGCCTTGTGATTGTTTTTAGCTAGGGATGCTAATTCCTGTTCTTAAATATCAGTTTCTTTCTTTTGTTGTATAATGTATTTATACTTACAGTCCACCAGGGTAGCTTGTTCTTTCGGGAAGATCTGGTTTTGTTCCTGTTAGGTGTGGCTGAGTCAATGCACTTGTTTAAGTGGCTATATAGGTATTTATGTGCTTTTCTGCATATGAGATGTTGTCTATGTTGGCAGGGGCTTTGAAACTTTTTATACAATCGCTTAGTAAGAAATAGTTTGCTTTGGAGAAATGTTTCAGTTGTATTTACTCCTGTGGGGTTGTCAGGCTTCATTTTTACTTCAAATGAGACAAATTTATGGTCTGACTTTACTAGAGAGGGCAACACACATGGGGTAGTGGAGTGACTCCCTCATGTTGGTGAGCACTAGGTCCAGGACATTTAAGCCCTTTGTGGGGTTCTGCACCAACTGTTTCAGGGCATTTGAATTACCAGTGTCCAGGAACATCATAGTGATCATGTTTGTGCTCATGTAGGTCTCCCAGGTGATGGAAGGCTGGTTGAAATCTCTCAAGACCATGGTGTTGAGTGACCCTAGTAAGTCCAGGTAGGTGGTGTGTTTCTCCTGGTTCATGGAGGGGCCTGTAGCTAGCAATGATGTGGAAGGGTGTTTTTCCTATAGTTAATTGGACCTGGAGTAGCTCCAGAGAGTAGCACTGTTTCACCAGTCTTGAGGTGTATTTATATTTGATGAATATGGATACACCTCCAACTTTTTCTTTCACGCTTGTTTTTGGGGTCTGAACTTGTGAAAGGCATTGTAGTCTTGTATGGCTGGGGTGCTCTCAGCGGCATTGGACCAAGTCTCTGTGACTACACAAATGTCAGCATCTTCCAAGGTGAGGAGTACTTCCAGGGAGTGCAGTTTACTGTTTAACCTAGCATTAAGCAGCATGACCTTGAGTTTGACTTTAGTGGATTTCTTTAAATCAGAAGTTTTGTTGTTTGGAAATTGCCTAAAAAGACACTATGGGTGAGGCAAGTGTCCTTGTCAGTATTCTAACTCTTTGAGGAGACAGATGAAGGCCATTTCTGGTAAAGCAGTGTGGACTGTCAACCATATTTTCCCAGGCAGATAGATACTGGATCTCCCTGGAGTGACACCAGAAACTGTCAGTTATTGAAATCAACCATCTTTTGTATGTATTGTGGCGTCATCCTTGGTGAAGGTAGAATGCTGCTTAGGGCTAGGGACATACTCGCCTGGGACACATAATCTGAGTTCGGTCATGTGTCTCTTCATATAGTCCAGGGAGGTATATCTCTCAAGTAATTTACACCAACATGTACTATGACAGAGTCATAAAAGTAATTGTTGCTGAGTGACTTGAGTTCATGCATGATTTGATAGATCGTAGCACCTGAAAGGCAGCTGAGTGTGACCTTGTCCTTGTTCAACCTGGTGAGGGGGACATCTATTTGTCTCACTGTTGAGTCACCTATAACCAGAACATTTGGTTTTGAGGTGTTTTGGCTTAGCGGCTTAATTGTTGAGACACTGATATGTGTGTTGTGTGTGGTGGTGGATTCTGTTCTTGTACCAATATGTGTATGTTTGCACTTGGGAGGTCTCTGGTCATTTGGTAGGCTCTAAGTGAGTACCTCCGCATATGTGGGTTTATGTGTCTTCAACTTCTGTAGTATGAGAGGGAAGGTGCGTATGCTGACAACCTGTTGTCTGTCTTATTTGTTGTATTGTGAGAGAACTGATTCTAATTTCATGGTATAGTTACAGATATCACATGCTGCATTTCTTTGCTTTAGGAGCAAGTGGTTGGCAGTGTACATGAGGCAATTGCTACATTGCCTCAGGATGCCCATATCAATCAGGCTAGCTGAAGAAGTGGTGGGAAACTGCCCACCCTTTATCGCAGGTGCATATTATAGTGACTTGTGAGGATGGGTAGGGTGGACCAGAACTTTTTTGTAAGACCAACAAGGGTGGCTATCCTGTGGACATCTAAGGACAGAAGACTACTTCATCTCCTTAGAAAGTAAGTTGCTTGCTGGGTGGCAATGCACAACTGTGTTTCTTACAGAGAGGCAGTGGAGCTAAGAAGGATTCACTAGCAGGTATCAAGGGAAAATTCTTGTTTCTAAGCATTTATGTCTATACATGGCAGAGCTAAACTCTGTTGTGTTTTGCGCAGCTTCACGCAAACATTGTGCTTAAGTACAAACTAAATTAAACAGTAGTAACACTAACTAGCTAATGGGAGAGCCCAAAACTGAACCTTTTACCAACATTCCCCAACTCAGATGTGTCCTGGGTTGCTGCACACTTCTGCCACAGAAGTGCAGGTGGGCCTTCTTAATGTAGGATGGCTAGTTTTAGTGCTCAATATGTCCAAACAGCCTAGATTCAGAAGATACAGCAGTACCAGGATTTCAAAGTGCAGAAAATAATAGTCAAAGCAGCAACAACAGTAAACAAGGGAACAGAGTCCCACTGCTCTTTTGTGGTAACCACTGATTGCTGTTAATGTTCCAGTGAATGAAGGGAGCTTAACAATAGTAAAAGGCACTTAATAAAAACTTAAGAACATCTCAGATGTCAGAATGGTGCTTACCAAGCATACCTATTTCCCAAATTCAGAGCATAATCATGGTGATTCATACACTAAAAGTCATTATCTTTCAAAAATAAGACATAAAATGTATTACAGAACATCTAGAGCCTAGCAGCCTCCACACATCAGGTTGTAAAACTGGATTTTGACAAAGGCTTTTGACATGGACTCACCAACTCTACAACTGGCTCTGCTCAGAGGTGTGCAAAGAAGGTCGCTAATAGCTTGTGTTTGGGGCTTGGTGGGGAGCTGGGAACAGTGAAATTATTATTTCTTAAGTTCTCCTTACAGCAATCAAACCAAAGAGGTGTGGACAGATCACTATATCTTGTGTAGGTGCAGTGCACTGTCTGTTAGCAACAGGCTGAAATTTATGACAATGACAATTTTTTTCACTTTCCTCACAATCACACATCATAGCCGTATGCAGGTTATTAACTTTGGGTAGGGCAGAATAGGGTTAGTTACAGAGGTATATTGTGATTATACATCCAAGATCAAAAAGTTAAAATAATTTTACTATATTCTGATTGTCAGATGGATACCCAGAAGATATCTCTCTTTTGGAGGTGGAGGTGAAGAGGCGAGCTTTATGTTGTGTGACAGCAATGACTTTTTATTTATTTTATTTAACATTTGTTTACCAGGTGAAGTTCGACTGGGACAGAGCCTATTTTCAGCAGAGGCCAGGGGAGAAAAGCTCCAGATTTATGTTTTTGGAATGGAACTTGGAACTTGAAATATATGACACTGAAGACACTTATTCATTCACTTTCATCCCAGTCTAACATCAGACAGATAGACAGTAGGTGACTATCTTTTTTTTTTATTTTGACAGGCAGACAGACATTATTCTAAAATTCTACTATAAGATATGATTCATGTATCTTTGCAAACATTTATCTTCACAGTTTATTGGGAGCTACTTTTTTGTCAACACTGATAATTAAGCCTTGGGCACAACTTATTTCTATAACAGAAGAAAAAAAATAAGACTGCGTTTCTTTACTTAGTCATGATTTTTGTCATGGCCATAACTGTAACAAAAGGTGGAGAAAAAGCTGTAAAATGTACCTCACAGCAGTACCTCATGGCTCCTGAGGCCTGAGCAGCTTATTTCCACCACAGTTATGACAGCGCCAGTCTTGGCCAGTTAGGGAGGGGTAAAAGGATGCAGGAAGAAAACGAAGAGAAAGAATTAATTTCTTTCTCTAGTTGCAGTTTTTGTTCAGACTTTCCCTGGTTTGAAAGGTTTGAAAAAAGCTCTAAAGTACAACTCATAGCATCTAGAACCCAATGGCTTCTGGAGAACTGCGACTTCTGGCTTAATATGATAATTTGCTACACATTTATTGTGATGTAGTCTTGACCAGTTAGGATATATTTAAAGAATGCAGGAAAAATTTGAGGAGTACAATAATGTATGATAAAACAAGAACAAAACGTAATCCAAATGGTATAGCAAGACCAGGGTGGGGGGAAAGTAAGG
The DNA here is from genome assembly GCF_019279795.1 of Protopterus annectens. Taxonomy (NCBI): domain Eukaryota; kingdom Metazoa; phylum Chordata; order Ceratodontiformes; family Protopteridae; genus Protopterus; species Protopterus annectens. The sequence continues at coordinate 396,126,599 of NC_056744.1, forward strand.
GGCATATTGGGAGTATGCAGGGGGAGCAATGGACAGCAGAGGATCCATAGAACCCTTTTTCTAAGGCTTAATTTCATCAAAGACCAGAGTCAAAATAGTCACTACTGCTAGGGACTTCCCCATTTCAAGTGTTTTGCTACAATATAGTACTGCATCGCAGCATCTGGTGAGTTAAATGTTGTGATGCAATTTGCACAAGTGTATCCATATTTACCTGGCCCATTTTTTTTAAATAAAAAGTTTTGAAAACTTTTGATTAAAACCGTGACCCAAATAAATTTAGCTTTTCCCAGTATGATGTCATGTAAGGTAAATGTCCACAGACTTTGATGGACACCTATCTGCATATATACAACATACATCCATTAAAGTCTGTGGGCACCTCTGCCATTTTCTCCTTAGTTGATATCACTGAGGATAAAGACCAATGTTAAACCTCAGTGTCATCAGCACAGAGAAAACAAATGTCACAAAGTTATTTTTTCTTTAAAGTCTAAAGACATTCACTAATACAGTAAAGATACAGACTGGCACTGTATGCACCATATATGGTGGTGTAACAGGTAAGTCACGAAACAAAACACTAAGTACATCAAGAAGCTTATCAACAAGGTTTGTTCAGCTCCAGACTTTGTCCCTGATGATTGAAGCTCAGCTGTGGTGATGCCCCTCCATACTGGTGGCCTTACAACTGACTTGGATAATTACTGACCTATCAGCCTTACAAGCCTCAGTGACAAAACTATGGGGTATATTATAACTAACCTCATAAACTGTGATATCAGGACTCTTGATAGCCTTGACCATCATCAGTCGGACTTTGTAAAGGTTAAATTCTGTCTTTTTAACCTGGAAAATGTCTTTAAAAATGTGGCAAAGACTGTGAATGATGGCCATGCAGTACATGTGTTATATCTTGATCTGGCAAAGGCCTTTGACACCATTTCCCATGCTGGCATCATGCAAAAACTAATTGCCTTAAACAATTGACCAATATATGGAGATGGATAACAAGCATACCTCTAGAGTGGTCAAAAGGAATGACTTGATGGAGTTCTGCCATGGGCAGATCACCATAAACAAATCCCATATCATATCCTAGCCAGCTATAGGTCGCCCTCCATGTCTCAAGAAGCTCACAATGCATACTTAGACCTACTGCAGACACCCACATTCTAACCTAACACCTTACTCATAGGAGACTTTAATTACCCCTTCATAGACTTGGAATCCTACACGGCCCAAATCTACAGGCACAAAGATTCCTGGACTTCACAAATACAAGTACCCTTGACTAAATAGTGAATGTGCCCACTAGAGGCTCCAACATACTGGACCTCATCCTAACAAATAGGGGGGAATGCTGAAAGCCCTCATGCTTCATCCTCACTGGTAAGGTCTGACCATAAAGCTGTCTATTTCAAAAGCAAAATCAACTCCATAATCTCATTAAAACCAGTAACAGTTAGGAACTACTCCAAAGCAACTTACCTTTTATTAAGTGATGGACTGTCAAAATTCAGTGCCCCTCCAAACCTAGAGAACACAGCAGCCTGTGCTGAATTGCTGTCAGAACCTCTGTACAACCATGTCAATGGCTGCAGAGAGGCTGCTGTACCTACAAGAAGTAAGCCCAGGACTAGCCCTAGACGAAGACCACCATGGTGGCATCCAAAATTAAAGAGGGTATACAACAAAAGAAAAAAACGCTGGCAAAAATCAGGAAGGGTAATTCCCAGAGAGATATAAACTCTCTCATCAAAGTAAATAGGCACCTAAGAGGGCTAATTGGGTCAAGTAAAGCCAGCAATGAGGTTAAGATAGCCTCCCAGGTGAAAGATAACCATAATCCCTTCTACAACTATATCAGAAACCTCAAAAGGCAGCACGCAGCAATGTGCTGATATGGTGATTAGTGGTGCCATATTCAGTGAGCTTGTAGATATATCAAACCTGTTAGTGGACAAATTCATTTCCAACTTAACCACCCCATCCCAACCATTTATTTATTTATTTATTTATTTACATTTGTTGACCGGGCTAGTCTAACTGGATACATGTCCATTTTCAGTAGAAGCCCGGGGAGAAAAGCTCCAAGCAGACAGGTAAAGACATTATTATACAACAATGATATAGAAAAGCTATAAACATATACAGGTAATACCACTATTTGGGATATTAGCAAAAGAGGATGATCAAGAACAAATTTACAATAAATGAAAAAGAGTAAAAAAATTTTTTTTTTTTTGGACAACATAGTACTGCAGAAAGGCCAATAATTAGTAATAAAGTACCCTGGAGAAAAGAAATAAAAGGGATGGCAGGAATGCGTAAAGGTGGAGAGATCAGTCAGGGTTAGTGCAGGGGCAGAGCCAGTGAGTTTTAAAATGTTCTTTGAGATGTTTTTTAAAAAGATGTGTGGAAGATAGAGTAGAAAGTTCACTTGGAAGCTGGTTCCAGGCCTTGCCAACTGTGTTAGCAAAAAGAGAGTCTCCAGCTTTGTTTTTAGATTTAATAGAGGAAACTAGGAGCTTATTGGCTGAGCGAAGAGTAGAAAGGTTTTTGTAAGGGGTATCAGATTATTGAGGACTGGGATGTTATTAGGGTGGAAAAGTATCTTTTGGGTTATAGTAAGTTGATGATGGAGTAGTTGGTGCTGTAGTTCTAACCATCCCAATTGTTTGAGGTTGAGACAGTGGTGTGTTCTAAAAGGGTTGCTGGTAGCAAATCTGGCTATGTTATTATAGCTAGTGGCAAGTTTGTTAAGGTTGCTTTTGGAAAGGTTAGTATAAATGGCAGAGGCATAAAGCAGGGTAGAGATCAGATGAGTTTGGGCTATAGTGGTTCTGGCTGTAGGTGTAAGGAAGGGTTTGATTCTATACAGGGAACACAGTTTTTTGTTGACAAATTTTATGGTAGTATTGATATGATCGTCATAGCTAAGGTTGTTGTCAATGGTTATGCCTAGGAGATAGGTTGTGGTATCAGGGGATATTGTGGTTCCATTGTTAGAAGTTATAGTGAAGTGAAATTGTGGTGATTTAAGAGTGGGAGTGAAGAGTAATAATTTTTTTTTTTGCATTCAGGAGGAGGCAGTGTTGCATGAACCAATTTTCAACAGTCTGAAATACAGACTGGGTGAGGGTTTGGAGTGTGGTTGGGGACCTAGCAGAGCAGATTAAAGTAGAATCGTCGGCATACTGAATGCAGGTGGCTTGAGGAATTGTAGTGTTTAGGTCATTAATAAACATTGAAAAGAGAAGAGGGCCTAGGATGGAACCTTGAGGTACTCCAAGGTTTATGGGGAGGGGAGTTGACAGCATGTTATACCAAAGGACTGCTTGATGACGGTTGTCTAAGTAGGATTTAAACCAGAATAACGCGTGTGCGTCCAGTGAATGTGCTTTTAATACCTCTAAAAGCAGATTATGGTTGACCATATCGAAAGCTTTTGAAAGATCGATAAATAAAGTGGAGGAAAGAGCGTTATTGTTATGATTTTTGTTTATACAGTCAGAAAAGGATAGCAGGGCAGTTGAGGTACTATGGAATGGTCTGAAACCATGTTGGCAGTTGGCAAGCAAATTGTTGTGGAGAAGATGGTCAAGTAGTTGTTGGTGGATACATTTTTCCATGATTTTAGCTATAGGAGAGAGTAAGGCAATAGGTCTAAAGTTAGAAATGTCAGTTGATATCCCACCTTTGTGTAAAGGAATGATGTGAGATACCTTCCATATAAGGGGGATTTTACTTTCTGAAATAGTTCTATTAATAAGGATAGAAATAGGGTAGGCTATGACTTTAGCTGCTATTTGCAGGTATTCTGCTGGTATACAGTCAGCAGAGGGGATGCATGGCTTGAGTTTTAGAAGGAGGTTACTAATGAGAGATGTAGGAACTGGTTGTATGTGAAAAGAAGGAATAGAGTTTGATGTGGTATTAGATGGGAGGGAGCTGGTGGGTGGTAGAGAATTAGCTAGAGATTGTATGGTTTCAATAAAGTAGTTGTTAAAGGAATCAGCTATTAGTTTAGGGTTATTTTGGGTGATCCCTGATGGGGTGGGAGACTTGGTATGCCCTGGATGAAGTAGTTTGTTCATAGCTGACCAGAACTTTTGTGGTTTTTGTTTGTGGTTTTGTTGGAGGTGAATGTAAAAGTTTCTTTTATCTATTAGGATGTCTTTTTTTTGTAGCATTTCTTAATTGTTTAAAGTAAAGGTGGTCAGACAGGCTTTTAGAGGCTCTCCACTTGGCCTAGATTTTATTTCTTAGGAGGATTTTTTGCTTTGTTTGTTTTGAGAACCAAGGGGCAGTTTTGGTTTTATTCTGGATGAGTGATGGGGGGCATGGAAGTCTAGGATTTGAAGGAATTTGGTATTAAAGTAGGTAACTGCTTCATCAAGTGGAAGATGAAGCAGTGGTGACCAGTCACAAGACTTCAGTTCTGTTTGGAAGTTCTCAGGGTGAAAGTTTTTTTTTGAGCGTGAGATTTTAAAAATAGTAGGATTGGGCCTATGAAGTTTTTGTTTAATTTTGTAAGTAAGAGCATGGTCACTGATGTCATCAGGAAGGGTTCCTGGCTTATAAGTAGTAGGATGATTGTTTATGAGAATCCAGTCAAGTAAAGTTTCCTTACCACTTTGTTTGTGGATGCTCGTAAGGGTGGATATCATTTGTGAGAAACCAAAAAGATTTATGTGGTTAATGGGATTTGGGGACCTACAAGTAGACCAGTCTATATTAAAGTCACCTAAGACAATGGTTTCCTGGGGTAGGTGTAAAGATAGGCTACTAAGTATATTTTCCAGAATAATGATATTGTTTCCTGAGGGAAGGTAGGAACAGATTATGTAGATGGATTTATGGTTATGGATTTGAAGTTTGGCTGAAAGGGTTTCTGCTGTGGGGTTTGTGGGAAGTGGCACATTGAAGGTTGATAATTGGAGTTCAGATTTATAAAAAATGGCTACTCCCCCACCTTATTTGGTAGTCCGGTCTTTTCTCAGGATGTTATATCCTGGGGGGGTAATTTCGTGATCTTTGGTTGAAGGTCTAAGCCAAGTTTCAGTAATGCAGAGGATATCAAAGTTGTAGACATCTAGAAGTGCATGAAGATTGGATATTTTATTGTTGATGCTACGGATGTTAAGGTGAGCTATCAGAAGGGAGTTAGATGAACGTGTTAGGGTGGAGGTGGTGTAGGGTATTTGGTTATAAGGGTCACTGGGGAGTGTTGTATGTGGACCAGGGTTAGGATGGATATCACCATCTAAGAGATGATTTTGTAGGGGGTTTTGTATTAGTTTTATGAAATTGAAGTAGTTGAATGGGTGTTTCTTGTCAAGGAGGTAAGTGATATGGGTAGATCTGTGGTACTTTGGAAGGGTATAGCTAGATGTAGAGGTTATGTTAATTGTTTTAGGGAATTTATATGTGAGAATGTTGTGGTTTGTTGGTAGTGGTGGTGGTGTTGTAGTAGAGAATAATGTTCAAAGAAGGTTAGTGAGAATGCTAGAGTAAGGGCAGTTAAATGCTGGGTAGGAAGGAGGTATGTGTAAGTAGAGTTGTATTTAGAGGCCATTGGGTTGAATGGGTAAGGATGGTGTGAGGTGAAAGAAGGTGCCTAGTGTTGTGTAGGAGTGTAAGGTGTATAGTGACAGGTGATAATAGAGGTAGCAGAAGGAGGAAAAGAGAGTAGCAGGTGGTGGAGAGCTTAGAGGTGAAGTTTAGTATGAGTTGTTACAGAAATTAGGAATATAGGTGTAAGTTAAGTGTAGTTGGAATAACTATAGAAATTAGAGATGGAAGAAGGTGGAAGAGAGAGTTGTAGAAGGATTGAAGCAAAAGAGTATTATAGGGGTTACAAATGTAAGAGGAAGGTAGGTTAAGTTGGTAAGTACAGCAGGTAATAGTAAGTTTAGGTATGGGGGGTGTAAGTATATAGAGTATTGGTTGGGAATTATTCTAGTAGGAAGTAGGGGGTGTTTATTGGAAGAAGGTTGTGATAAGTAGTTAAGGAGCAGGGGGTGTGGTTAAGCAGGTAGAAAGCTAGCAGTAATAGGATGGGTGGAAATAGGGGGTGTTAATTGGAAGTAGGTTGTGATAGGTAGTTGAGGAGTAGGGGGTGTGGTTATGCAGGTATAAAGTTAGCAGCACTGGGGGTGGGTGGGAATTGGGGGTAGGGTAGGGGAGCGGAGTGAGCCCGCAGGGTGAACGGAGCAGGCTACAGCAGGTAGATGAAGATTCTGCAGAGAGACAATCAGAGAGTAGCAGGTTCCTGGTACAGAGAGGGCGGCCAGAGGTAAGTAGAGTTAGGTACAGCAGGTTAGAGGCAAAAGGGACTAAAATAAAAGTAGGAGAGGTATAATGGAGCTAGAGGGTGTGATAAGAGAGGGATAGGAGCAGCAGAACAATGCACAAAGATTCACAGCTAGGCAAGGGGAAAAACCTGAGAGAAGATCCAGATGAGAAAAAGCTATGGAAAGTGGGGTAAGGATTATTTGCCTAAAGCAAGCATAGAGTGCCATCTAGTGGGCAGAGAGTAGAATACAAGAAAAAAAACTGATAGAAGTGGCAGGCAGGGGTGCAACAGATAATGGGTCAAGGGTATGGAGATATGGCAGTAGGGTCACCGATAGAGAGGAGTATGGCTGGTAGAGTCCTGGCACAGGGCTTAAATAACTATCTATACTTACTACAGGAAATAACTTACTCAGAAACAGTTTATAATTTATACTAGATACATCTACTCAAAAATATCCTCAAAGATAGCTCCTCCAACTGTAACTAGGGAGCACGTACTGGATGCACTTACTAAAACCAAGAACATGACCTCAGTAGACCCTGATAACATCCCAGGATGCCTCCTGCATAGTCTAAGATATGACTTACCAGAACCCCTGGAGTCATTATTCAACTATAGCCTTGAAACAGGCTCTGTGCCACATGAATGGGGGGGGGGGTGATGATCATTCCCTTCATGAGGGAGGAACTTCAACAGACCCTGGAAACTACAGACCCATTAATCTGATTAGTTTTATTTGTAAAGTTATAGAAAGAATTAGCATGGAAATTATCAAATCCAAACAGAGGATCCATCTCAGTTTGGCTTTGTCAAGGGAAGGTCATGCATGCTGAATCTTGTGGACTTCTTTGAAAAGGTCACTAAGGCAATTGATGAGAGGGAAATGGTGCATGCTACCTACCTAGATCTGGCTGAAGCATTTAATACAATACCCCACTTGAGCATTGTCAACAAACTTAAGAACTAGGTATAAACCCCCATATAACACATTGGATAGCTACCTGGCTCACTGATAGAACCCAGGATGTTATAATCGGTGAGGCCACTTCCACAAAGAGTCCAGTCACCAGTGGAGTCCCCCAGGATTCTTTGCTGGGCACCCTCCTCTTTGGCATCTACTTCTCAGATGTCAAAGTCAATGTCAAAGGCTAGCCAGGTTTGCAGATGATTGCAAACTGGGAGCAGCCATTGAATCTCCCTAAGATAAGAATTCCCTTCAGGAAGGTCTAGCACAGACAAATGCTTGTTGTCAAAGCCATGGCTTAAAACTCAATACCAAGAAATGCATTATAGCACCTTTTGGAAAGTCTACCACCACAGATAACTATGTCATCAATAAAGCACCCTTAAAAATTGATTCACTAGTCAGGGATCTGGGAAGCCATGTAGGTAGTAACCTGACCTATGACCAGCATGTGTCCAAGGTAGTAAGAAAATACTTCTACCCTGCTCAGCATAGAAGCAGTAGCATGGCATCTAGGCCCAGTGAGATGACCATCAAACGCATCATAGACTGTAATACCCCCTTAGGTATGTGCCTGACCAGACACATGCAGCAACTGGAACATCCACAAAGGTTCCTTACAAAAAGAATACAGGGAGTAAATGCAATATTCTAGGCTGATCAACTCAAAGCCCTGTCTCCTTACTCGGAATCATGCAGACTTCTGAGAGGTGATCTTTGTCTGGCATACAAGGCATCCCTGGAGCTGTTTTCATGAACATTTTTCACATCCACAAAACAAACACCATCAGAACTACTAGATTAAAAGACCTACATTTTGCTTTTGACATAAATAGGACATGTTGGAGAGACAGATATGTTTTGCAGAGAATTCCCATTCTTTGGAAGAGGCTCACCATCCATGTGAAGCAGAGTTTCTCCCTATCCCAATTTAAGTGAATTTCGACCAATGGATTAGTAATTGGAAATCTCCCCCTAGTCTGGCTCCTATGTGTCTGATGGGTAGAGGCAGTCAGTAAATTACCACTTATATAAATCAAATTTGTGGGTCTCATTTGAGTTGCATGGCCAGGCTTATAAGGGTCCTAGTGGCCATTGGCCCAGTATACACTTATGCACCTATGAAACTGTCTGAAAGAGAGAGAGGGAGAGACAGCCAAAACAGTGCAAAATTTAGATGCCTCATCGTTAAGTATGGAAGTGATCAGTGGTGTCCCTCAGGGCACAGTGCTAAGATATCTCCTTTTTGATACTTATTTCTCAGATCTCCAAGTGGAGAGTCAAGACCTCTAACTAACAAAGTTTGCAGATGGCTGCAAACTGGAGGTTGCTTTTAAGTCACTCTATGACAACCAAACTCTCCTGAATGAACTCTCACTAGAAAACCACTGGTGCACTTAAAATGGTCTTAAACTAAATGCTAAAATGTTTAGCATCATCGATTTTGGTAAACATTCCCTCCCCTTATCATACTGAATAGACAACACACCACTACAAAAAGAAAATGTTGTCAGGGGCCTGGGTACTTGTTCTGATAGTGCCATCTCTTTTGACCATCATGTTTCAAAGGCTGTTGGGAAGTCCTTTTATTTAGCCCACCTAATTGCTAAGGGAATAAAATTGTGATCTAAAGAAGTAATTGTCCCTTATACTCACTATTGATCAGGACAGTTATCATGTACAATGCCCCCTTTCGGGTATATTGCAATATATCAAATAATTAGCAAGACCCCAGTTCCCTAACTAAAAAGATAACAGGCCTAAAGTCCCTGAGCTACCAAGATAGGCTGGAAACTCTATACCTTGATTCAATGTCTTACACACTTTTGAGGGGACATCTCTGTCTTGTTTGCTGCACAATTGGAGACCCAGTTGTTCTGGAGTTTGTGTTTCCCTGCAAGTCCAATATCTCCAACCAGTATTAGAACCAGAAAACTTAAACTTCACTAACAGATAAATATAGCACAGTGGAGAGGCAGGTTTATAAGGTGGCACCTCACAAACCTCTGGAATAAACTTTCTCAACATGTTAATCAGTGCAGTTCACTATCTTACTTTAAACCTAATTTAGATGACTGCATGGGTACCCACAAATTTACTTTGGCTTTGACCGGTACGGCCCTCCTGAAGAAAGGAAGTGCTGCCTGAGGGAGGGTACTGGCAATGTGTGAATGGTCATAAGGCTAGTAGGCCTTGGAATATCCATGCATCACAACTGTTTTTATGGCTTACCCCTGTAGGTTTTTGGGAAAACTCTGCCTACCCCATAATGATCCTAAATAACATACAGTGGGCTAAGAGAAGGAATGAATAATTAAATACCTCAACATGACCACTACGTTGGAAGTCAGCCAAGCTCCAGTGAAATGTTTCTCTGTGGAAAATTCTGCCTAAAACAAGCTATTAGAAAGGAGAGCCAAAGCTCATCCTTGTACTCAGTGAGTTGAAGGCAATAAACACACAAATCTGTGCAAACTTATGGGGGTCATACATACATACATACATACATACATACATCATACAGTTGAGAGGTATGTTCTAAAAGTAAAATCTGATGTATATAAATCGAATGTCTTATTAAACTTGTGTAAATTGTATTCTTTACTGCTCTTGATCCTGGGTTGTGGCTGAAAATGGTCAATAATCCAGTCCACTTACCTAGTAAATAAATTGCAATGAATAAATAAATAAACTGTCCAAATTTTACAGAACATCCTTGATTTTGCCTCATATTTTTGCCTCATATTTTTTGCCGTTCTCATCATAAAGTGTTTGATTTTCTGAATTTCACAGTGTCCAGATTATTTCTTCATATTTTTGGTCTGTTCCTCATAAAATTTGTGGTTTTCTGGCAAACCATTGTGGACTGTGCTCACTAAATAATGAGACATTTGCTTTTGAGATTTCATATACTTCAGGAAATGCATGCTAAAGTATAACCTGTCATTCTATCAGCTTTCTAAGTTTGTAAGAGCAATATTTAACATCTGTCCTTGATTTTGGTCCTTTACCACCCCCCATTATTTGTGGATTTGTCCAGAATTCTTAAATGAAAGTTGAAAGGTCTGCTGAGGATTACACTCAGTCAATAAAGCCAGACATTAAAGTTTCATACTTCTGAGGATTACAGTCAGTAAGGCCAGACATTAAAGTTTCATACTTCTGAGGATTACACTCGGTCAGTAAGGATATACATTAAAGTTTCATACTTCTGAGGATTACACTCAGTAAGGCCAGACATTAAAGTTTCATACTTCTGAGGATTACACTCACTCAGTAAGGCCAGGCATTAAAGTTTCATACTTCTGAGGATTACACTTGGTCAGTAAGGACATACATTACAGTTTCATACTTCTGAGGATTACACTCACACAGTAAGGCCAGCCATTAAAGTTTCATACTTCTGAGGATTACACTCAGTCAGTAAGACCAGACATTCAAGTTTCATACTTCTGAGGATTACACTCAGTCAGTAAGACCAGTCATTCAAGTTTCATACTTCTGTGGTTCACAAAACACACGGTGATGCAAAATCTGCTATTTAATTTTTCAATGAATTTGTAATGTTTAAAAACGTCCCTGGTTTTGAACCTTCAACCCCTGTTATTTTTAGCTTTGCCCAAAATTCTTGAGGAAACAAGTTGATCGATATGCCTCAGAAACACTTGTACAGGTATTTCCATGGTAGCCACAAGCTTGTCAGCTGGAAAAAAGAAGATTTATTACTCAAATCATTTCCAGATGTCTGAGCTTGTGGTTATCTCAGAAATGACAATGCAAATGTTTCTATTCTGACAGCAGTTTCAGGGCACATTGGGCAGCTGTTGAAAGTAGGGTGTCTCTTACCCCCCCTCGGCCTATGGTTCTTGTGTCCATGTCTAAAATACATTTTTGGCTGCAACATAACATTGTACAGAATGCTTCCAAAAATTCATATTCATGTGTGTGTGTGTGTGTGTGTGTGTGTGTGTGTGTGTGTGTGTGTGTGTGTGTGTGTGTGTGTGTGTGTGTGTGTGTGTGTGTGTGTGTGTGTGTGTGTGTGTGTTTGTATCTATCTATATATATATGCATATATATATATATATATATATATATATACACACATAGATATATATATATATATATATATATATATATATATATATATATATATATATATATATATATATATATATATATATATATATACTTACAAGTTTGTAATGAATAATTGCTGCTAAGTTTGATCAAAACACAAAACATTGAACAAACTCAGTGAAGATTACCAGTATTCAATGGAAAAAGTAGTTGCAAATGTAAACTAATAAATTACATTTATGATTCGAAAAATGAAAACAAAAACAACTTTTATGTGTGGGCCTACTCCGCCACCACCACACCCACAGAACTTAAATATACCAACTCCAGAATTGCACAAGCATGAAGAAAAGATAAAAGCCCAAAAAGTATGATATAATGAACTTCGACAATTACATAATTTGACCAATTGTACCACTGATGAGAAACACCAGTGTTTCAGCACGTGATAAAAAACGTGCAGCGATAACTCTTATAACATTAATATCATGGGATGTTACTGGGGCCTATTAAGGAATACTGCTTATGAAATTTGTTTTTAGTCAGTGATATAACAAAACGTCTTAGCATTTGTGAGCACCTTTTACTGAACATTGCATTTTAAAAAATTTACATACCTCGTTAGTATGGTGTGATTTCATTGGTGGTTCATTCTAGAAGTTCTCTGGGGCCTTCCCTACACATGCTTGTGATGAAATTGCTCAGTCATCAGTAGCCTGCAGGAAAAAAGGATAAATGACGTAATGCTAAATGCGTTCTCCCATAGGAAATCATTGCTGGTGCAATTTCTAATTGTGCGCTAGTAAGAATTCACTTTTTTATGGTGATTTCTTCCTTCTTTGAGTTGGTATGACCATGGAGTTGGTATATATAAGTTCAGGGGATTGTGGGGGGCTTCCCCCCACATTGTGGGGTACAGGGTAGCTTACCCTCTGCAAAAACAAGAAAAAAAGAGTATTTCTCCCTGTCTGATTTCAGGCATTTTTTTTTCATTCTTTTGGAACATCGACTTTCAGGAAGTTAGCATTTCATAGTAGAAATATCCTCTTTGTCTACAGTTCAGAACTGTTTCAAAGAGTTAGTGCTGAAGTTTGTTAGCCTAGCTTTATATACTAGTCGGATTAATTGCACAACTGAGTGGCAGGCTTTTTCTTCTTTTGGCTTTTGCCGGTTAGGGGTCGCCACAGCGGATCATCTGTCTGCTCATGATTGGCAGTGGAGTTTTACGGTGTCGAGTTGCCAGCCCGGTGCCAAACCTTTGACAGAAGGCACACACATGCACACACTCACGCCTAGGGCCAATTTACAGTGTCCAATCCACCTACAGCATGTCTTTGGGATGAAATCGGAAAACCCGGAGGAAACCCATGCGACCACAGGGAGGACATGCAGACTCCACACAGAAGGCACCCCAGCTGAGGATCAAACCGGAGAACCTCTTGCTGTGAGGTGACAACGCTAACCGCTGCACCACTGTGGCCGCCCAACTGAGTGGCTGGCTAAGTTAACTAAATAATAGTATTTTCACAATCATATCCTGGTGAAAATACTATTATTTAAGTTAACTGAGTAGCAGGCTAAGTTAACTAAATAATAGTATTTTCACAATCATATCCTGGTGAAAATACTATTATTTAGTTAACTGAGTAGCAGACTAAGTTAACTAAATAATAGTATTTTCACAATCATATCCTGGTGAAAATACTATTATTTAGTTAACTGAGTAGCAGGCTAAGTTAACTAAATAATAGTATTTTCACAATCATATCCTGGTGAAAATACTATTATTTAGTTAACTGAGTAGCAGGCTAAGTTAACTAAATAATAGTATTTTCACAATCATATCCTGGTGAAAATACTATTATTTAGTTAACTGAGTAGAAGGCTAAGTTAACTAAATAATAGTATTTTCACCAGGACATGTTTTTTTGTATATTATTTTATACAGAGAAAGACTCTGCTTCTAAAGAGATATATTAGCTATAACTTATTTTTGGTGGGATGCTGTGTCTAATACAAACCACTTTGTGAAGGCAGCAATATTGCACCTCAGGGCACAACATTCAACAGCTGATTAATTCCTAAAGTCAGTAATAAGAGGTCATACGGATACTTGTGGGAACTCTTTACACTCCTGCACAGATATTGAATTGCTTAAATCTATTTGAGATAAAAAGAGCTAGCTTTTATTGTTATTACTATTATTTTTGTCCCTTAGAAAATGACAGTGACATGAAAGACAGGTATTGTATTAAAAGGTACGTCGCAGGCCAGTCTGTGCAGAAGTGGGCATAGCCTCAGTGATTGACAGGTGAAATGGGCATGTTATGGTATGGAAAAAAATGCAAGTATTTTTTTTCCTTCGTTTTTACAGGAGGAAGCCCCCTGTGGACACACTTAATATGCCAACTCTGAGATCACACTACCTTCAGGAAAAGGGCAAACTACGAATAGACAGTGAATATTCATGTCACCATCAGTACGAATATAATTTTATTTTCACCGATTGTTGGATGGTGGGCAGGGCTTGGGCAGGACTTGCTACTGTGCATACTGTGAGGTACGTTTCTAATACAAAGCTGGAAAGACAACTTGCTACGCTTTATACTTGGCAAATTACAGGACAAACTAAATCCCTCTACAATTTTAGCAATGCACACATGGTCCATAATGTGAAACACAGACTAATAATTAAGCCACAGTAAGTAACTGTTAAATTTTTTGAATACTTAATATTAGTGTATGACAGGTCAGAGTAAACTCTGTTAACAGACTGGAGTAAATCTCTTTGCAACTTTATGAATGCCACTCAAAATGTGTATGGACTGTTTGTTTACCCTGTGAGTCAATGACGCTAAGAAAGTTTTTAGTGCAAAAGTTTATGTTGCATTCATGCATTAACTGAGTAAGCCATGTAGATACAAACAAAAGTCATCTTTTCAAGAGACCCAAGAGAATATTGTCTCATTAAGTGACTTGCTCAGACTACAGGAAGAAACACATTAGCACTTCATAGCCTTGGTGCTAAACTGTCAGAATATAATTATTCCTGAAAACATGCTGTGCATACCCATGTGTCTTATGTAATTCATATCAGTATCATATTTCTGGAACAGCAAAACACAGTACAATCACGTGTAATGCAAACTAAACTAAGCACAGTGTATCACGTCTCTGCAATGTTTCTGTGGTGGTTCTGCCATTCTGAATGGATACCAACAGTTTTGGGGAGGAAAAGCACCGGAAACAAAAAAGTCTAAGATTACACCTCTCCAGTGTCTAGAAACAGGCTATAACGGTGATGCAAATAATTTATAAAACTAACATTGTTATTTTAATACGTTGGCTAAGAATATGTTGCTCTCACATTTTGAATCTGTTACATTCATTAGCTTCAAACTAAAATTTTATGAGTGGAAGGAAGGACATGTAACTAAGCAGTACAGAAAAGGCAAAACACAGAACAGAGTGCTAAAGAGTGCATTAACACAGGCTTGTAGACATCTCTCGTCACTGTTTAGCAGCAACTTTTAAAACTGAGAAAATGCTTAACAAATAAAGCAGTCATATTAAATAGAATGTGTTGAAATGATGACCACAGATATGTTATGCCAAATAATGTTTTGCTTGGGATATTTTGTCACACACTATTTATTTATTTATTTGCAGTTTGTTTGCCAGGATAGTCCATTGGGCCACAAGGAGCCTGTTTTCAATGGAGTCCTGGGGAGAAAAGCTCCAGAATACATAGTACACATTGCACATATGCATTGCAGTTTTCTCATAGGAATACAAAGTAAATATGGAAAAAAAAAAGGTTAACAATGGTAGAATACATCAGTTGTTGTTGTGTCTTTTGGCTTTTCTCAGTTAGGGGTCGCCACAGCGGAACTCCGGTCCGCTAATGATTGGCAGTAGATTTTTTTATGTGTCGAGTTGCTGGCCCTGACGCACAACCTTCAACGAAGGTACGCCCATTCACGCATGTCTCCACACAGAAGACGCTCTAGCTGAGAAATGAACAGGACAACGTCTTACTGTGAGGCGACAATGCTACCGCAGCACCACCACCGCAATGATAGAATACATCAGTAGTATAGTTCATTAAACAGCAATAAAAAACGCTTTTTTTTTTTTTTTTACAAACGTAGCAGCATTTTTTTACAACAGCAGCATAGGGTAACTGTTAAGTAGTTGGTTAAATAGTTCAATAGAGCTGTGGAACTATACGAGGCAACAATGGCGTATTTAGTTCTAGGAGAGTAGGAAGTGGTATTAGAAGGATTAGGTAGGATGGGAACAGGAGCACTTCCACTGTAAAGTTAGTTGTGAGTGGAGCAAGGTTTTAAATGAGGAGGGACTGCTGGTGATGCGGATAGTGGATGGTAGAGAATTCCAGAGGTGTGCAAGAGAGAAGGACATTAGATGATTCCCAGCTGGACGTGTGAGTTTGTGCAATTTAATTACTTTTTGGAAATTAGATCTTAGAAGTCGTTCTGGTTCATACATTTCAAAGGTAGTGGCCAGGGAGGGACAAAGAGAGGGGTTGTAAATGAGTGTGTGTGCTTGGATGAGTTGGGTATAAGTGAGGAGGTTAGGTAGTTCATGCCAGTTTAGTTGGTGAAGAGAATTACAATGGTGAGAAATGGCTCTGTGAACTGCCGCAAATTTTGATATCTTGTTATAGCAAGAGGAGAGTTTTGTTTTGAGAGAGGATTGCAGGTTGGTGAGGATAGATGCACCATATAGGAGGGATGGAATGAGATAAGTACTAGCTAGTATGAGCCTGGTGGAAGGAGAGATATAACGATTATGGCAGTGTAGCATACCAAGTTTTTTGTGGGGTGTTTTATATTTACTTGTAAATGTTTGTTGAATTTTAGTTGATCATCTATTAGTACTTCTAGTAGTTTAGTGTCAGACTATTTCTATGGGAGTATTGTTTTTGCTGGTGATTATGAATGGGTGTTTATCTAGGGAGGAGGTTTGGAGGTGGTGAATAACATAAGTTTAGTTTTGGTTGCATTAAGAGCCAAATGGTTGTCTAGCATCCACTGCTCAGTAGAGGAGAAGGCACTTTGGGTAAGCCTATTTAGAGTGAGGATAGAAGGGGAGGAGCAGATAATGGTAGAATCGTCACCATATTGGGCAAGGCTGGAGTTTGGAATAGCTTGGTAGAAGTCATTAATGAATATGTTGAATAGTACAGGGCCTAAAAGGGAACCTTGGTGGACACCTGTGGGTGTATTAAGGAAGGGTGAAGTGGCTTTATTCCATTTGACTGCTTGTTGTCTGGTTGTGAGGTAGCTGGAGAACCACTTGGTACAGGAAGGGGATATGTTTAGTTTGGAGAGTTTATTAAAAAGCAGGTTGTGGGAAATAGTGTCAAACACCTTGGAGAGGTCGAGGAGAAGGGTGGACATGAAATGGCCGGAATCCCCAGCTTTGTTAATTGTTTCAGGGAAGGAGAGCAGGGCAGTGGAGGTGCTATGATTAGGTCTAAATCCATGCTGTGTGGGGGTAAGAAGCTGGTTGTTGATGAGATAGGGTAAGAGTTGTTGGTGGATACATTTTTCTAGAAGCTTAGAAATAGGGGATAAGATAGCAATAGGGCGGAAGTTTAGAATGCCATTATTATTGTCTCCTTTATGTAGTGGAATAATAAAGGCTTTCTTCCAGAGCTGGGGGACCTGGCTTTCTGAGCTAGACTGATTAATTAGTATGCTGATAGGAAGAGCAATGGCTCTGTGGCTACTTTTAGAAAGTAGGAGGGAATTTCATCAGGGGCATTGGAACCAGGTTTTAATTTTATGAGAAGTTTTTTTATGGTTACTAGTTTTTAAGTGAAGAAAGTAATGCCAACAAATTCACAGGTTAATAAGAGTGTTGACTTCCCCAGTCAAAATGTAAAATAAATAAAATTAAATTAATGGTACCATTCAAACTTGTATGCAAGCTGAAATATACTGAGAAAAGGAACATAGTGCTTTGTTTTTTTCCAAGAGTGACAGAAAAGGTGTAGTCCACACTTGTGTAGCAGAATAATTCAATTGCAGAAGAAAATTACAGACTTATGTTTGTTACTTTCTTTTCTGCATTTTCAAGTAATTTCTTATAATAAAAACTGCAGTTATGTTTTGTTTTACTTGCATTAAAAACCAGTACAAACACATCAGGGTACATCGTAGAGATCACTTTCTCCCCCATGTACCTTGACAGAGGCTGCTGTCTCTGACCAGTTCCTGTGTAATCCAGCGGGATGTTTTGTTTACCTTACTTTACTGCATTACTTGCAAATGTAACCCCTCTAGGCACTCATGGGCAAACCTTCACACACACACACACACACACACACACACACACACACACACACACACACACACACACGCACATACACATACAAAATAAAGAGTATTGACCAGACACATATACCCACATATTCTGAGGCTCTTAAATGTAATCTTCTGAAACCCCAAAAGGCATCCCAGACATTGCATTTACAAAAGTATCCTCATCAACCTTAAAGTACTCTACCAAAACATCACCTACCACCACACATACAGCCATACTGCATGGTGTTTCAACTTCAAAACTCATATGGCACATCCCTGCACAGTCCAGTATATTGGTCAACTCCATTGTAAGACACACAGATGTCCCAATCGCCAGGCTGAGTAAGGAGGGGGTCATGATCAGTTGCCTATCAGGTGCCATGATTTGCCAGATTACATACCCACTCAGGTTGTTGAACCACAAATACCAGTACGAGTCGATAATAGTCCAGACAGGTGTAAACAACCTGAGACTTACCTTCTGGAGTGTATGAAGAGAGGCATGATGGAGCTCTTGAACTATGTGTGCCAGGCTGGTATGAGCCTAGCAATGAACAACATTCTATTTTCTCCAAGGATGATGCCATAATATGAACCAAATATAATTGACTTTAATAATTGCTTTAGTTTTTGGTGCCATTTGTAGGGGGATGCAGTATTTGTCAACCTGGGACAATACGGTTGACAAGCCATGTTGATTTGCCAAGGATGGTCTGCATCTGTCCCCTCTAGGCTTTTGAATATTGTCCAAAACCTTGTACATACCCATGGCACCTTTTTTAAGTATTGGCAGCCTGATAAACCTTCCAACATAGCAAAACCAACCCATGAAAATCTAAAGTCATTACTGCTTAATGCCAGGAGTCTAATGCCACAAGTGAGGATTTGGGATTGGCATAGTAGTTGAGATACTTGCCTCATAGACAAAAGGTATGGGGTTTGATTCACCAAGGGAAATTAGCTAAGCTTAATATAACCCACAAAGGCAGCTAACCTAATATGTACCTATGAACCTATGAACAAGAAACGGCACTCACTGTAAGCTCTCCTCGCCGTTTTGAATGTAGATGTCTGTGCAGTTACTGAAACATGGTTTAAAGCTTCAGACAGCACCTGGCAGTGCAGGACTATAATGCCTTTCACACGTTTACAGCAGCTGCTAAACAGGAAGACACAAAAGGTTGTGGTGTCTCAATTTACATAAAAAAACAAATGGACTTTAGGCTGGTCAAACAATTTGAAATGCTTGAGCTATTCACTAGGGGTGCTCTGGTCCTCACAAACATGGGAGAATGTCACACCCCCTCCCCACTGTAAGCTCAGACCTTAAAGCTGTTTCATTTGAAATAAAAATTAAACCCAGGACCCCACTTAACCCTGGAATGTTTAGGAATTATTCTAAGGCAAACTTCCTACTATTAATTGACACTCTAGCAAAATACCAAGTCCCCCAAACCCTGAGAACACTGCTGCCTATGCAGAATTGTCCATGAAAATCCTGTACAATCATTTTAATGGTTGAATACAGATAGATGCATCTACCCCAAATGAGCATAGAACAAACTAAAAAAACAAGCCACCCTGATGGAATCCCAACATCAATGTGTTGTATAACAGAAGAAAGAGATTTTTGGCAAAAAATTAAAAGACGTGTAAGGTAAAGCAAGCTAAAATTCTCTCATCAAACCAAAAAAGCCACTAATGGTATTAATAAGGTCTACAAAAGCCACATATGACATAAAATAGACTCAAAGGACAAGGATATCACAATATATTCTTCAGCTATGACCTCAATCTCAAAGGTTATACACAGCAATGCACCAAACTAATTATAAACTGAGCCACCCATACAGAGGCAGAGGTGAGTACCTTTATGAGGTGGACCCTGTTTTTACAGAATCTCAGCAAGGCAACACTGGTATATAGACTGTATTTTATATAGCATATATCATGGACTGAAGTAGGTTAAAAAATAAAGATAGCTGGATACACAAATCCCAGGAAAAAAAAGTGCCCAATCCTGGTAGGCACACTGGTGCCAGGACTGGAAAAAATGACAGTGTAGAATCCTCAAGACATGGAAACATCCCTACAATAGGGGTTAGGGAAGGCTCAGGGGGAGGATGGTCCTCTGTTGTAGAATGAAGTAGTAGCCCACAAAAATCACAAAAATTAAGAGGCCAAAAAAGAGCCATAAAGAAGAGAGAGTGGACTATTGAAGATAAGAAAGAAATGATGTACTGTTACTATTATGCAGGGATGTCAGCATTTCCAGATAGATGATATACAACAATATTAAGAGAGAAATTGGAGGAAAGAAAAATACTTGCACAAGAAAAACTGTCTAAAGCTTCAAATGCAAATTTGTATTCATTAATACAACAGAGTCATGAAAAACATTATATAGATCAATAGACCTTGGGCTGTTTGTTAAAAGAAGTGAATGAGAAACTGAAAAAATATAAAGAACAAAATCTAGAGATTTTTGAAAGATATAAAAAAGAGATATGGACATGAGAAAGAAAGAAAGAGAAATCTGATATAGTGCAATATTTATGCAAAAGAGAAAGCTAAATTGATTAAATGAAACAAAGCAGCTCCAAAGATATTTGAAAAGAAATACAGGCAAAGGCACCCAGATACGGATAGTTTCACAATACAAAAATAAGATCACAAAGGGGGAATGTAGAACAGAGGATTAGTAAAGCATAAGTTAAAAAACATAGACGATGAAGTTATGGAATATCTGCAAAGTGAAGGATTTGCTGTAGAAAGTCTAAAACAGGTTATGTCATAGCATGCTGGAACAATGAGTCCCCCAAGTAAGGAGAAACAGGAGGAGCAAGAGACATCATGAGAAATATGAACATGAGAAAAAAGAAGAGATTTAATATGGTGCAATATTTATGTAAAGGAGAAAACAAAACTAATCAATACAAAGAAAGGCAGCACCAAATATATTTGAAGAGAAATACAGACAAAGGTATCCACATATGGAAACTTTTTACAATACAAAAATAAGAAAAAAAAGGGGGAAGTAGAAAAGACGATTAATAATTGAGAAGTTAAAGAAATAGAAACTGAAGTTATGGATTACCTGCTAAATGAAGGATTTAATGTAGAAATTTTAACTGTGATAACATCATAGCATGACAGAATAATTAATTTTCTACACTGCAGAAACCTATGGAGCAGGAAACATCTGATCAGTTGCTATATGAAGATACTGTGGAACCTTCCACAGGAAACCAGTACAAAAGTTCAGCTGGAGTTACGCAGACAGGGAGGAAGCAGGCAACTGTGACAACTCTGACACAGTCAGTGTTATGGAGTGATAGGCCAGTGAGTCCCATATGAAAGAACAATGGATGCTACAGGGTGGAGCTGAAGAGACTATGGCAGAGAAAGATTTTCTGGAACTTTCTGTAGAATTCCCACAGGAAATGGAAAACAAGGAATGTACCCTTAGTTTAGAAGAAAATGAGCTAAGGGAAGAATTCTTGATTTAATACAGATGGATAGACATATTAAGATAAATGAAAGAAATAGACTAAAGAAAGTGAATAAGATCCAAAATGTTACAAGTTTGATAAAACGAACACAGTAATCAAAACTGTTTAAAGAAATTCAGGCGATATAACAGAAGTAAATAGGATATATTACTGTGTAGCCAAATTAATAACAGCGAAAGTTTTACCACAAAATATAGGGCAGTAAGGGAAATGAAAGGATAAATCTAATGCTATCATGAAAGTATCAAGTAGAGAAAACTGTAAAGCAATTAAGACAAGGAGTGTCATTGTTAGAAGAGTACAGAAGAGGGAACAGACTAAAATTAGTACTGAAAACAGCTCTGACATCTGGGAACAAAGTCCAAGCTATAAACCAATTTGCTCTTCCTGTTCTAACTTACAGTCTTGGGGTAATTGACTGGCCCCAAAAGGTATTGGATCAGTTGGAAAGGGAAACAAACACAGAAAAAGTTTGAAAACATAAGAACAAGTTTAAGATGACTTCCCTGCTTTGTTTAGCTGAAACATATCAGTCCCTCAAGACTCAGTGCTGGGGCCACAATTTTTGGCATCTACTTCTCTGAAATCAAGGCCAACATAAAGGACCTCTGGCTGACCAAGTTTGCAGATGATTACAAACTAAAGACAATTACAGAATCCACAACAAGACAAAACCACCCTCCAAGAAGGCCTGACACAGGCGAATAACTGGTGCCAGAGCCATGGTCTAAAACTCAGTGCCAAGAAACATAAGCATAATAGTATCCTATGGGATGGCAGCTACCCATGGAAACTACCCCATTGATAACATACCCCTAAGAGTAGACCAAGTAGTCTTTGGGAATGCATGCAGACAGTAACCTGGCTTTTGACCATCGTCTGTCATTGGTAGTAAAGAAATCATTCTATGTTGCATATTTTATAACCAAAAGTATGGCATCGAGGTCCAAAGATGTCATTGTTCCACTGTACTCAGCCTTCAACAAACCAATGATTGAGTGCAATGCTCCCTTCAGTATGGTATAAGCAACAATTGGAGAGTTCACAGAGATTCTTCACAAAAAGAATACAGGAAGTAAACAACATGTCCTAAGCAAACCAGCTCAAACCCTATCCTTGTACTCATTGTCATACAGACTACTGATAGGCGATCTCAGCCTGGCCTGAAAGCACACTCTGATCCCACTCTGATGGACTTGTTGCACAGCTGCCAAACAAATAGCATAGTAATTACCAGATCTAGGGACCTGAACCTCGTCTGCAACATAAATAGGACATGTTGGAGGGACAGGTATGTGTCGCAGAGGCTACCCCTTCTCTGGAACAGGCTTACAATTCAAGTGTTAATAGGATGAGAGGATTGGGAATCAGAAATTTACCCCTGGTCTGGTAGCTATGTCTCTGTAAGACAGAGGCAGCCTGTAAGTGCTTGACTATGCATGCCCAAACAGATATAACCCTTAAAATAACCCTGGGGTATCAAACCTTGACAGATACATTTGGAAAGGATGGCTCAGCTTAAAAAGACCCCCTGGGGCCATTAGCCTAGTAATCATCTGTAAGCCTATGAACCTATAAACATGAAACAGATGATTGCATTATCTAATGCTCATGCTAAAGCGCCTGTGGTGTCACAAATTTCTATAAAGCCACATTTCTTTGCTCCTTATCTAAACATTAGTCGAAACAAGACGGTGTTATGAATGCAAAATCATAGATATCTGTTTAAATCCTTGGTAAGTTATTCAAAACTGCATTTCATGTCCCTACAGATGGATCTACAGGAACACCAAAAGACATGATGTAACATTACAACTGCAGTAAAAAAAATAAAGTATTATTAATATGAAATTTCAGTACAGCTACAAAAATCTCAGATGTAATAAAACAAACCAGACTGGCTTCCAAAGTGCATGTTCGAAGATTTCTTGTAAGGATAATTCCTTTCCCAAAAAATGCATCAGGATGGCTGCCTCCAAGTTTATTAATTTATCAAAGGCACAAAGTAAAATTCAGGACAAGCAGTTTTATCTAAGAATAACCTGGATTCTTCAGATTAAAATTACAATAAAACATATAGTGCAAATGCACCAAGAATAAAAACATTTTTTCCAATATACCTGCTTGTCAAATTAGACAGTGTTACAAATGGCTTAACTTGAAGTACTCTGTTTATCCACCACTAAAATCCCCTGATGTGACATAAACATGGGGAAAAAACAAACAAACGGAGCCAGCAAACAGTGATCAATAATTCTGTATTAAATTGTTAGCATCATAGCAGGAAATAAATCATACCGGTTTCGGCTGGTAAATTACACAGCCTTCATCAGTGTAGCAAAAATCACAATATTTCCTGCTACTTAAATATGTGGGGATACATTCTCATTGGTAGAAACATTAAAGATGCTCATTAAGTCCTGGAGGGAAAAGCCCACCCAGCTTAATAATCCACTTTTTTTCTTTTCTATTTAAAATCTCATGCCATCCAATTTTGCTTCTCGATCACCCTGAATCACATCTATAATAACAAATAAAAATAATGCTGATGGGTGTAACAACTGGTGTTTATACAATGCATTTGTGAGCTTTTTCTGTTTAATATTGCTATAGTGTTCAGAGATACGTAGCCTTAAACATCTGGAAGTTTGCCCAATGTAAAATGCACCACATTTGCATGTGGCCATATAGATGGCCCAATCAGTGCTGCAATTGCATAACATGTTAATATCAAAGACCTTTGCACAGTTACGACTTGAGAATTCCTTGGTACTACATATATATTTACAGTTTACACAATGTCCACAGGAAAGCAACCATACAGACTATGTCCAGAAATAGTAGTTTGTATTGTGTTCCTACCTCTCATATCACTGGTTTTGTAATGGTTGAAATAAGATTTCAGGTTTTACCATTTCTATATGAAAACATACATTTCTGGGGAATAGTCCTGGCAACATCTGGATCACTCTGCAAAATATTCCAATGACGCTGTACAATATTGACAAAACCAATAGTATTCCTCCCATATGTTGTTGTGAGTCTGAGTGGTTTGGATGGTGCATTATCCTTCACCCTATCCTTATATTGAAGTAACTGACTCCGCTCCATGCCTTGTACCTGCCTCATAGCATTTGCTCGACCCCTGCCTTATAACCTCTTTGCTTAAACCTATGTCTAAGGTCCTCCGAATTTTTGTGATATGTGGAATATTGCGAACATATCCGTTTTGTCCTAATGAATTGGGATTTCGGGATGTTATTAGCTATGTGTGGAGCATGGAAACTAGAAGCATGTAACAATGAATTGTACTGGGGGAATTTCCTATAAGTCTCACTCTCAAGCGTGCCATCAGGGAGTTTCCGTACAACAACATCCAAAAAGATCATCCTATGGGCATCATGCTGTTCCGTGAACCCAAGACCCCATTCATTGTTATTCAAATACTCAACAAAAGCCAACAACCTAGACTCATCTCCTCTCCACACTAGCCAGATATCATCAAGATATCGTCTCCAAATATCCATATCTGAAAGAAAAATATTTCTGGTGGAATCATAGATTAACTTGGTTTCGACATAGGCCATGAAAAGATCAGCGTATATGGGGGCAAAAGAAGCCCCCATAGCCGTGCCCTTGATTTGCCAATAACAATCATCTTTATAATAGAAAACATTGCAAGTCAGGACATATCTAGCCATGTCTACCAAGAATTCGTTAAATGTTGAATCATATAAACCTGAATATTCCAACCAATAGGCCAAGGCCCGTAGGCCAGCTTGATGTGGAATGTTGGTATATAGAGCACATACGTCAAGCATACATAAATACCAATCTTCTTCCAACTGAGCATCAGATATGATTTGTAGAAAACTTGTAGTATCATTCAATCTAGATCGGAGAAAGCCTAACAGAGGTTTGAGATGTTTGGTCAAAAACAAAGAAAGGGGTTCAGTTAGATATTTTCTTCCAGACACAATGGGACTCCCCGGTGGATGTGTCAGATTTTTATGCACCTTGGGAAGGAAATAAATGTATTGAGGGCTACATTCCTTGATTGTAAGTTGAAATAAAGTATCCTTGGAAATTACACCCCTCTCCAAGGCATTTTTAAGGAAAAGCTCAATGCACTTGCCAAACCTATGTACAGGGTCATTGGACATATGATTGTAATATCTATTGTCAGATAGTTGTCTAAGGGCCATAAAATACTTACAGTTAGGTATTTTCTGTTTAGTTTACCAGCGTAAGGGCCATATGCAATACTTTGTCTATTCATGGACATATGAGCTTACTATTGGCACTCGTGTTTATTATATTTAAGTATATCATATTTTGTGACTATCTGGATATACGAGACCACATATATATCAGAACGGAATAGTTTGGATTTAATGTTGTGTGGAACTCTGATCTCTGGGTGAATTGGTGACCTATGTATATTAGATTTGAGGATCCTTTAGCACATCAATGCTTTACGGGGATCGGAATATACTTTTATATACATATTAAAAGTTTATGACACAGTTTATAGGTGTCTGTAGATAAGTGATTTATGGGCATAACTATGCGATTTAAATAACACAGGTCTCTTGTTAACAGGGGCCATCAGGTTTTGTCCATATTAAAAATTTTTTTTGTTTTTTCACCTTAGATCCAGTGTTCCACTATATTTATATATTTACCATCCTAATTGGATTGACATTATAATAAATCATATTCAGTATTAGTCTGATACCTGTAATCATACTCCACCATAATAGTTAGCAGGGGAACAATTTGCTACATAGGGTCCAATGTTTTAATACACAATACTGGCAATACTGTTTTACTATCTCTGCACTACTAAACTTTTAGCCAGGTTAACAAACTTTATTGATTAGTTTTTTGTAGGTTTAAGATATCTAGAAATTTTTGATACTAGGAGGAGGTCTGCCCAATTGGTATATCTCTGATGATTGCCTTTTATTAGTAACGTTCTATGGGGTCTAATATTATTACACTTTGTAATTGAGTTATATTCACTTATTAGCCTATTGTGTTTATTATATACATGTGTGCATTTTGGAGGCAAGCAGGGGTTATTCTTTCATGGAACTCAAGTTTTTGGCTACCATTATAGTACATCTATAGCATTTGAATATTTACCCATTATTTGCAGACTGGGATATTCAGGTTGACACCAGTAAACTATAGTTTATATTAACCTACTGGTCAGTTTTTTGGCTGTTCACAAGCAGCTACTAGACATTATATTCCCAATTGTTTGGCAATATGTAATACCTATACAGAATAAGTTTGGAATGATATCCCTTGGCAAGTCATTATTTTGCCAATTAATGGTTTTATTTTATATTGTGCTTTGGTACCCAATTGGGTTTTGTCTACAATTATTTTTATAATCCTGGACCTGTCTAAGCGTTAATATAATACCATATGGATGTGGCTATGGGGCCTTACCATGATGTATAATTCCTTATTTGGTCTGGCGTAGCTCTGTAGGTTTTGATTTTCAATTGCGTTCTGTTTTTTTTATCCTGATCCAGTCTATATTTTGGTTGCATTCCTGATCTCTACAGCCTCTGTCAATTTTGGCTTTTGGTCAGTATAAGTGGGGTTTTTTTCATTTTCTGCATCAACACACACCTACTTATTTTAGTTTGAATTGGACGCAGCCGGAGTTGCTGCTATAGTCCTTTTCAACGACTTATTTTTTGCTGTCTTGGTATTACTGACTGACCAACATTGGCAGCTATACTGTCCTTTGGTTAATAGTTTTGTCATTATGGACTTATCCAGTCTTATTTCGGGTCTAGTGGCTGATCGAGAGGACTTAAGGGTCTTTGGCCTTAATCCAAATAATGATGTGAATGGAGATATTGTGGACAATACTAGCCCTGATATCATAAGTCAAAAGTTAATTGACGACCTGAATAGGTCACTTAGGGCCTTACGAGCTAACGTATGGCATAGTAAGCTTTTTAAGGCTTACCAAGCAGCCAATATTACCCCTAGGGGATTAAGAATAAGGACTATTCCGCATGTGAGTGATGCAGATGATGAACTAACCACACAATGGGCGAAAATACAACAGGAAGCCACAATGTCCTTTGTGGTGGAATTATATAAATTTCACAATAGAGCTATAGATAAGGGGCTGTCAGAGATCATGATTTTGGCAGACAAGTTAAAAAAATTTGAACAGGAGCCTTCCTTTGAGGGTAAATTGAATAGAGTGGCTCAGGATTTAAAGAAATTTGATGCTGAATTGAAGTCACGCAAAATGAAAAAATTTAACAGAGACCAAGAGGATTACTCTAGGGGCAATCCATTTTCTTTTCAATCTAAGCATGTAAGATTTAATAATCTTTCGATATCAGACAAAAAAAGAAAAAGGCCCAGATCTATTTTAAGGAAAAGTAATCCTAATGTTACTTCCTCATGGGATGATACGTCATCAGGCACTGACAATGAATCCCTGACAGCAACAGGATCACCATTGCCCAAAAGAAGCCTGGGTTTACCCCCTTTAGGAGTACACGTAGACGGGGTGGGCGCAAACACAAAAAGAATACACAATGTACAGGGACTCTTGGAGTTGGCATTGGGGACTTGAATTCTAATACTGTTAATAACATTCTTAATTTGTCAGATTATGTTTTATCTGATCTACATGTACAAATTTTGAATAAAGGTCTTAACTTTATTCCTGGTACTATTATTTCTGAAGACACATTTGCACAAGACTTGTCCAATTTTTGTAGATTGATTAATTTGAAAATGTTTTTTGGAGATTCTGGTTTGGAGTTTGATAAAGGGAAATTTACATACCATGCTTCCAATTTCTCCCCGCCTATGAATGCTGTGGTGCATCAATTTTATAAGAGCGTTCTTAAGGATGTCCATTTTCAGGGTTCCAGTTTTGCTTGGAAATATAATAACATGACTTTCAGGGAGAAGCAAGCTTTGTTGGAACTTCAGAAGAAAAAACAAATTGTGATTTCAGCAGCAGACAAGGGTGGGGCAGTTGTAGTACAGAATTGGGGAGATTATAACAGTGAGGCCCTTAGACAACTATCTGACAATAGATATTACAATCATATGTCCAATGACCCTGTACATAGGTTTGGCAAGTGCATTGAGCTTTTCCTTAAAAATGCCTTGGAGAGGGGTGTAATTTCCAAGGATACTTTATTTCAACTTACAATCAAGGAATGTAGCCCTCAATACATTTATTTCCTTCCCAAGGTGCATAAAAATCTGACACATCCACCGGGGAGACCCATTGTGTCTGGAAGAAAATATCTAACTGAACCCCTTTCTTTGTTTTTGACCAAACATCTCAAACCTCTGTTAGGCTTTCTCCGATCTAGATTGAATGATACTACAAGTTTTCTACAAATCATATCTGATGCTCAGTTGGAAGAAGATTGGTATTTATGTACACTTGACGTATGTGCTCTATATACCAACATTCCACATCAAGCTGGCCTACGGGCCTTGGCCTATTGGTTGGAATATTCAGGTTTATATGATTCAACATTTAACGAATTCTTGGTAGACATGGCTAGATATGTCCTGACTTGCAATGTTTTCTATTATAAAGATGATTGTTATTGGCAAATCAAGGGCACGGCTATGGGGGCTTCTTTTGCCTCCCTATACGCTGATCTTTTCATGGCCTATGTCGAATCCAAGTTAATCTATGATTCCACCAGAAATATTTTTCTTTCAGATATGGATATTTGGAGACGATATCTTGATGATATCTGGCTAGTGTGGAGAGGAGATGAGTCTAGGTTGTTGGCTTTTGTTGAGTATTTGAATAACAATGAATGGGGTCTTGGGTTCACGGAACAGCATGATGCCCATAGGATGATCTTTTTGGATGTTGTTGTACGGAAACTCCCTGATGGCACGCTTGAGAGTGAGACTTATAGGAAATTCCCCCAGTACAATTCATTGTTACATGCTTCTAGTTTCCATGCTCCACACATAGCTAATAACATCCCGAAATCCCAATTCATTAGGACAAAACGGATATGTTCGCAATATTCCACATATCACAAAAATTCGGAGGACCTTAGACATAGGTTTAAGCAAAGAGGTTATAAGGCAGGGGTCGTAGCAAATGCTATGAGGCAGGTACAAGGCATGGAGCGGAGTCAGTTACTTCAATATAAGGATAGGGTGAAGGATAATGCACCATCCAAACCACTCAGACTCACAACAACATATGGGAGGAATACTATTGGTTTTGTCAATATTGTACAGCGTCATTGGAATATTTTGCAGAGTGATCCAGATGTTGCCAGGACTATTCCCCAGAAATGTATGTTTTCATATAGAAATGGTAAAAACCTGAAATCTTATTTCAACCATTACAAAACCAGTGATATGAGAGGTAGGAACACAATACAAACTACTATTTCTGGACATAGTCTGTATGGTTGCTTTCCCTGTGGACATTGTGTAAACTGTAAATATATATGTAGTACCAAGGAATTCTCAAGTCGTAACTGTGCAAAGGTCTTTGATATTAACATGTTATGCAATTGCAGCACTGATTGGGCCATCTATATGGCCACATGCAAATGTGGTGCATTTTACATTGGGCAAACTTCCAGATGTTTAAGGCTACGTATCTCTGAACACTATAGCAATATTAAACAGAAAAAGCTCACAAATGCATTGTATAAACACCAGTTGTTACACCCATCAGCATTATTTTTATTTGTTATTATAGATGTGATTCAGGGTGATCGTAGAAGCAAAATTGGATGGCATGAGATTTTAAATAGAAAAGAAAAAAAGTGGATTATTAAGCTGGGTGGGCTTTTCCCTCCAGGACTTAATGAGCATCTTTAATGTTTCTACCAATGAGAATGTATCCCCACATATTTAAGTAGCAGGAAATATTGTGATTTTTGCTATACTGATGAAGGCTGTGTAATTTACCAGCCGAAACCGGTATGATTTATTTCCTGCTATGATGCTAACAATTTAATACAGAATTATTGATCACTGTTTGCTGGCTCCGTTTGTTTGTTTTTTGGTATGCTTTCCTTGGGGCCGTGCAACACCTACGTGCAGGAAGAGGCTGGTGGTATAAACATGGGGAACACAAGCATACATACCGATGAAAGTATTGCTAAGGTTACTGACAAGTTCATGAGGCTGCCATATAAAATCATCACTGCTAAGAGCTTTATTCAGTTATTCTCACCACTTCAATTGCTTCATATCTTGCTTTGATGTCAGAATAATATTGTTTGTTTAGTTTATTATGATCACTGTCCATGTATTCTTTTTTTCAGAGATCCTTAATCAAACTACTCCATAAGCTATGTTTTGTAGTTGTAATATGTTCTGGCAGCAGTTGGCAGTGCTGATTTTATATGGCAGCCTCATGTGCCTATCTGTATTCAAAAGGAGGTCAAAACAAACTCTAGACTTCATAGGGACATAAACATAGTTTCATAGGGACATAGGCATAGCTGGTAACATTTCTGGTCAAAGAGTTGAAGGAATTTATTCAGAAGGGGAAGAGGGCAAGCATTGCATGAGATCAGATGATCCTTACTATAGAACAAGGTGGTTTAAGATTACTTGATTTGAATAGGTACTTTAAAGATTCATAGATAAGGCTCATATACATAACTCAAGCAGGAAGTTATAAATCAAAGTGGAAAGGGATGATGATGGTGATTAAATGGGCGGAGGGAGTTGAGAGTTCAACAGA
Source organism: Protopterus annectens (assembly GCF_019279795.1). Taxonomy (NCBI): domain Eukaryota; kingdom Metazoa; phylum Chordata; order Ceratodontiformes; family Protopteridae; genus Protopterus; species Protopterus annectens. The sequence continues at coordinate 396,157,530 of NC_056744.1, forward strand.
TAAGGAGAGAAAAAGATTTTGGATGCATGTCTTCAAGGAGAATAACAACAGCTGTATTGAATATTATATTTATAAAGTACTGGAATGAATTCCCAAGATGGAGAAAGGAGGTTTTGCTAGTTGGGATGACTGCCAGTAGGGGTATAGAAAATAGGTGAGGGGGTTGGAATTTACTGAAGACAGCTGGCAAAGGAATTAAGGTACTGGGAGCAAATAACTAGAGAAGGAAATGTAACAGATGGGATAAAGCTCAAACAGAAATGTGAACTGTAGGTTAGACACTAACTTCCCTAACAGGGATTGATAAAAGAATACAGGCAAACAGAAAGGGATAGGGAGTGTTAGGTGAAAGTGTGAATTTAGTAGGGCTTTTAGATGACTCTAGAACAGAAGCAATTGTTAAAAAAGGGAAAATTCATAGGGCATTTAAAATATTGTATTATAATTATAAAATCAATGAGAGGAGGTTAGGAAAGAGCAGAAAGACAAAACTAGAAATACAGTTTACAAAGGAACAATGACAAAACTAGAAAGACAGTTTACAGAGGAACAATGACAAAACTAGAAAGACAGTTTACAGAGGAACAACGACAAAACTAGAAAGACAGTTTACAAAGGAACAATGACAAAACTAGAAAGTTTACAGAGGAACAAAGACAAAACTAGAAAGACAGTTTACAAAGGAACAATGACAAAACTAGAAAGACAGTTTACAAAGGAACAATGACAAAACTAGAAAGACAGTTTTCAGAGGAACAAAGACAAAACTAGAAAGACAGTTTACAAAGGAACAATGACAAAACTAGAAAGACAGTTTACAAAGGAACAATGACAAAACTAGAAAGACAGTTTACAGAGGAGCAAAGACAAAACTAGAAAGACAGTTTACAAAGGAACACTGACAAAACTAGAAAGACAGTTTACAAAGGAACAAAGACAAAACTAGAAAGACAGTTTACAAAGGAACAATGACAAAACTAGAAAGACAGTTTACAGAGGAACAAAGACAAAACTAGAAAGACAGTTTACAGAGCAACAATGACAAAACTAGAAAGATAGTTTACAAAGGAACAATGATAAAACTAGAAAGACAGTTTACAAAGGAACAAAGACAAAACTAGAAAGACTGTTTACAGAGGAATAAAGACAAAACTAGAAAGACAGTTTACAAAGGAACACTGACAAAACTAGAAAGATAGTTTACAAAGGAACAATGACAAAACTAGAAAGACAGTTTACAAAGGAACAATGACAAAACTAGAAAGACAGTTTACAGAGGAACAAAGGCAAAACTAGAAAGACAGTTTACAGAGGAACAGTGACAAAACTAGAAAGACAGTTTACAAAGGAACAATGACAAAACTAGAAAGACAGTTTACAAAGGAACAAATACAAAACTAGAAAGACAGTTTACAAAGGAACAATGACAAAACTAGAAAGACAGTTTACAGAGGAACAATGACAAAACTAGAAAGATAGTTTACAAAGGAACAATGACAAAACTAGAAAGACAGTTTACAAAGGAACAATGACAAAAGTAGAAAGACAGTTTACAAAGGAACAATGACAAAACTAGAAAGACAGTTTACAGAGGAACAAAGACAAAACTAGAAAGACAGTTTACAGAGGAACAATGACAAAACTAGAAAGATAGTTTACCAAGGAACAATGACAAAACTAGAAAGACAGTTTACAAAGGAACAAAGACAAAACTAGAAAGACAGTTTACAAAGGAACAATGACAAAACTAGAAAGACAGTTTACAGAGGAACAAAGACAAAACTAGAAAGACAGTTTACAGAGGAACAAAGACAAAACTAGAAAGACAGTTTACAAAGGAACAATGACAAAACTAGAAAGACAGTTTACAAAGGAACAATGGGATGACATCTCCCAGTTTTGGAATCAAGTCCAGAATGCTTTGTATTTTTACTTAGAAGTATATGCATAGGTATATTTATACCCCACGCAGACTTCAGATAATTTTCCCTCAGGTACACAGGAAATACTGGAGGTGTGATATGAAAGAGATAGGTAACTAGGAACATGCTTTTGGGAATCTAACAAGTTAGCAGATATTAAAAAGTCCCTACAGACTGCTGTGTTAGAAATGTTGAGGGAACATATAGTTGTAACAAAGGAAATTATTCTTTTGAGCCAGGACATAGTATCTGAATTAGATCTAGAAATAGCAAGGCCTTACTAAGTTTATTGCTATCAGCTGCCAAAAAAATGCATTTTCTTGAAAATTTAAATCAAAATCCAAATCAAGTGCAACTGAAGTACTGAATATTGTAAAGGAGACAGAAGAACTGGATGCATGATCTTTATTAAAGAGAAGGAGCAAATTACACAGAAATAAATGAAATTTTTGGGAGCAATACATGCAGTATGATGTTCAGGATGGTGAGTGAAGTTTTAAGGGAAGGCAGGACTTGAGCAATTTACGTAATGGAATGAAAGAAAACTGTTGAAAACATATGTATACTGCATGAAGTGAAATGTTATGGTTTGTTTTTTTCTACTGTATGTGTACCTATGTCACCTTTCAAAAATGTCATGCTTAATAATAAAGATGTCTAAAAAGTGTCTCTTACACATATTTAAGAGGAGAGCTTATTCAGGTATATAGGGCATTTAGGGACAACTACCTCTGGGAATGTTTAGGGTTATCAAAAAGTACTACAGAATCGTCAGATAACCTATGTAGAATATTCTATAGGAATGAGAAATGTACTATTTGGTTCTCTGACAGAGTAGCTAATACACGGAACAGACTACCAAATTACATTAAAGCAAGTACTAGTTTAGATATTTTTAAGAACAACCTGGACATTTATTATGGGAACAAGTGTTTTGGCATATTGGCAAGCTAGAAGGGCTTAATGCCCATGCTTGAAACATTTGTATGTATGTATGTATGTATGTATGTATGTATGTATGTATGTATGTAAAAAAAGAATTACGAGTGAAAGAACATGGATAAAACACAGATCTTATGATTTCTGTTATAGTGACCCTCCCCTGGAAAGATAATAAACTAGTTAAAGGCAGATCATTCTTGGAGATTGAAGAACAACCCTTTAGGATGACATAGTTCTGCTCTGGTGATAGGACAGAAGGACTGACTAAGTTAGTTATACATCAGGGATCATTAGACAGACAAAGATGGTAGGGGATAAAAACAATACATAATATGCAATAAAGTATGTGTTAAACAGACATGCAACTTACAATCCAATTTCAGTGCAACTTACAATCAAATGTCAGTCAAGAAGTTTTGGGCATTGTGGAAGAATTTGCATTAATATGTACTGTGTTTGCTGATGAAAGATGATCACTGATTTTTTCTTCTGCATAGGACACAGGATTTGTATATATAAACTAAGTTTTATATCTCACAAAAGGTGAGCAGAAATACTACAATATTGTCATTATTTTATTCATTGTGTTTAACCTGCATGACTATACAACAGCTCGGGTGTTACTATTTCACACTAAGTCAGATTAGTACTTCCTCTTCCACCTCCTCCTCATCCTCCTGTTACTGGTGATATCTTCAGCCACATCAGCATTTATCATCACATGACCAAATTAATCCCCTGATTTAAAAAAAAAGAGCAAAGTCAGCTATTCTGGGACACCCCGTGATATTTCCTGATCTGGCACCCGCCTCATCTTTAAGTTGAGGTGCAAAAACATACACACAAAAGGTCTTCTGATACTGAAAAAAAACAAAGTCATCTTTAGACTGTAGCAAACGACTTGCTACAAATATAGCTAGCAGTTTCATTCAGCTAAATTATACAGACAAAGAGCTGAATGTTTAGCCCTGAATGAAAATGTGGTGGTGGAATTCATTTCTGAATGATGGTGTTACACAGCAAAGGGAACACTAAAATGGTTCAGACATAACAACAAATGCAATATCATCAGAAACTGAATGCCAGTAGTGCTGATTGTCCCTCCCTTGCCACCTTACACCCAGGGAGGATGCCCCCTGTTATCCCTCCTTAGCTATGTGTCTGGACACATGGAGGTAAGGGAAACATTTAGAGTTCTCCTTTAAATGTGGGAGGTCCTGGTCTGAAAGCGTAAAACTAGACACTCAAACCACTGGGGCAAGTGCTTTCCTCTTCCTATTGGCCTGCTGATGGGAAAAATGCAAGTGAAGGGATCAATAAACCTTTGTGACTGCCTGGATGGTATACCCATCTAAATGGCCCTTAAACCACCAGCAATCTCACAATTAGGGAAACATGGTCTTGATTATGGGAGGGTTACTAGGCACAGAGAGAACAAGCACTTAGAAAAGTTCATGATTAAAAACCAAAAAGCAAAAAAAAAAAAACAACAAAGAATATTTCTTTGAGGACCAGCATTTGTTTACATGCAACATGAGGTGGTACAAGTCTCACAGCTGGAGGATACAAACTGTTCCTGAATCTTGTAGTCCTACAGCGGAAGCTGCGGTACCTCCTTCCAGATGCAAGTTGTGAGAACCAGTTGTGGGCTGGATGGGTCGAATCAGCAAGTATTTTATATGTTCTCTCTCTTGCTCTTGTAAAGAAAAAAGGAATATTTGCAAAGCATAAGTGAGCTTAGCATACAAACCAAGAACTAATTGATATTCAGGATCAAAGCTGGGAATTACTTTTCATGAGATAAAGACAAAAAAAAGAATTGTTATAATCAGTACTTGCTCTGTGTGTGTGTGTGTGTGTGTGTGTGTGTGTGTGTGCGTGTATGTGTTTATGTGTGAATATATATATATATATATATATATATATATATATATATATATATATATATATATATATATATATATATATATATATATATATATATATATATATATATATATATATATATATTATGGCACACATAAAAATTCACAAGTAAGAATTAAACCATGCCGAGGTGCCAGCTCGACGCTCAACCTTCAACGAAGGCACACCCATTACGCACGCATGTCTTTCGAACGCTACCCAACCACGGGGAGGACATGCAGACTCCACACAGAAGGCAGTCCCAAGCCCAGCCGAGAATCGAATGGGAGAACGTCTTAGTAAAATGTATTGGTGCTTGCTTCATTTTTATTCTGGGCACTTTCATACATGTTGCATATATATAGATATAGACATAGCTAGATATATATAAATCTCTCTCTCTCTCTATATATATATATATATATATATATATATATATATATGTATATATATATATATATATATATATATATATATATATATATATACACACACACACACACACACACACACACACACACACACACACACACACACACATATATATATGGGTCTACTTCTGTTGTTCGGAAACACAGTTTTTTGAATAACAGAAAGCTGAGCCCACTTTAACAAAAGTGCACTTTCGCGCAAATCTGTTTACAGAATGGCACAGAGGGGATCAGGAAATATAGGTTCATAGGTAGGTACTAGGCTATCGGCCCTAGGGCCTATACAAGCCCAGCCAAAAAGGTACCCTGGTTTTTGCCACCCAAGAAAATTATTTTCCTGTGCCACTGTCGAGCAGAGCCACAAAAGTGATCACCGAGGTGAATTTCCTATTTCCCATCCAATCATCAGGATTTTTCTTGAAGAGTGCTAATGAGGAGCTCTGTTTGATATAGATAGGTAGTCTGTTCCACAGTATGGGAAGTCTCTGGGACAGGAATCTATCCCTTCAGCATGTTCTGTTTATTGTGGTGACAAGGTTTAGGTCCCTAGAGCGTGTAGCTCGGAGAGATTGGGATTTCTTTAAGTGGAGCATGTCCAAAGGTATGTTAGGCAGAGATCACCTCTGAGTAGGTGATATGCGATGGAGCAAAGCTGGAGTTTTTTGAGACGGTCTGTGCAGGGCATCTGTTTGAGGCTGGTAATCCTCTTTGTGAGGTAGTTCTGTGGCCTTTCCAGTTGTTGTAGATGTCTTGTGAGGTACATACCAAAAGGGGCATTGTACTCTATAATGGGTCTAATGAGTGATGAGTAGAGGGGAACAATGACCTCTTTATTTCTGGATGAGAAACCTTTTGTGATGAGGTGTGCCATGTAGAAGGATTTCCTGACTACTGTGGCGATGTGATTATCAAAGGAGAGACTACTGTCCACCTGTGTCCCAAGGTCTCTTATCACACTTTCAATGTTAAGTATACTACCGCCTATGTTGTAGTTCATAGGTACAGAGTTTTTACCAAAGGGGATGACAATGCACTTTTTGGCATTGAGCTCGAGGCCATGGCTTTGACACCAGGCATCTGTCTCAGTGAGGCCCTTTTGTAGGATGTCCACATCGTTAGGAGTTTCGATTATGGCTCCTAGTTTGCAGTCATCTGTGAACTTCATTAGCTAAAGACCTTCTGTGTTAGCCTGTACTTCAGAGAAGTAGATACCAAACAGGAGAGGACCCAGGACTGAACCCTGTGGTACTCCACATGTCACTGGTCTGAAGTTGGATTTGGAGTCTGCTACTTTCACAGTGTGGGTTCTGTCAGTGAGCCAGTTGGCAACCCATCTTGTGACATAGGGTTTTATAGCTAGTTTAGTGAGTTTATCTATAATTCCAGAGTGGGGGATGCTGTCAAAAGCCTTGGCAAGATCTAGATAGGCTGTGTGAACCACCTTCCCCTCGTCTATGGCTTTGGTGATTGCTTCAAAGAAGTCTATCAGGTTTAGGAGACATAATCTGCCTTTCAGAAACCCAACAGGGTGGGGTCCAGAGTTTGGAGATTACCAATGTCTTTGTTTATAAGTTCCATGATGATACGTTCCATGGCCTTGCAGACCAGGCTCATCAGGCTAATGGGGTGGTAGTTCCCGGGGTCCGTGGTGACTTTCCCTTTGTGGAGTGGGATAACTGTCGCTGTGGACCATTCAGTGGGCACAAACCCTGAGGTGAGGCTATGATTGAACATGCTACTTAGGTAGGGTGCCTGTTCATTCTGTTGTTCGTGTAGAATGCAGCCTGGGATGTTGTCTTGTCCCATGGATGCTGTGTTTTTGGCTTTGGAGAGTGTGGTTTTTACCTGTGCAGCCGTGATTACAGGAACTTTGCATTCTTCTGGTATAGAGATGGGCCCTTTAGGGGGTGAGAGTGGGTAAAGTTAGCACTGAACCTATCTGCCAGGATGTTGGCAATATCAGTTGGGTCTGTATATTTAGTGCCATTCTGCTGTAACTCAGAGCAGATCTGAGTGTTGTCATTGAGATTCTTGACATAGCTATAGAATGCTTTGTGGTTGTCTTTATAATCAGTGGCGATTTTGTTTTCATTACTAGCTTTGGAGGGTTTTATGAGGGATCACAGCTTCTTACTGAGGCTAACCAGGGAGCTCCTCCACTCATGGGATTTTACTCTCATTTGCAACTGTTTCTTCCTTCTGTTCTACAATTTGTTTATGGCAGGGGACCACCAGATTGGCTTCCTTTTTTGGGGAGATAGCATCTTGGTTCTGTTTGGGATAGCACAATCCATGCACTTGTGTAAGTGCTTATAAAGTGCAATTGTGTAGGATTCAGTAGTCGTAACTGTATTTTCCATATGCATGGATGTCATGAAGTTCACCACTTCTGTCTTAAGAAGCATGAAGTTGGCTTTGGAGAAATTTTTTACCATGGTTTCTGTAAGGGGGGGGGGGCAGGATGTGGATATCTAAGGTGATTAGCTTACGGTCTGGTCGGACCAATGAGGTGTTGACTTCAGGTGTGGAACACTGGTCACTCATGTTGGTAATGACTAGATCTAGGATATTGTTGCCTCTGGTGGGGGTGTGGATAAGTTGATCCAGGGCATTGGAGTTTATGAATTCCAGAAAGCATTGAGTGAAGGAGTTGGTACATGAGTAGTTTTCCCAGTTAACGGTGGGGTAGTTGAAATCGCCCATTATTAGGGTATTTGGTTGAACCCTAATATTTTCCAGTACATCAAAAAAGGAGTAGTGGGAATCCCGGGGCATGGTGGGGGATCTGTAGCAAGCTACAATTTGGAATGCAGTTTTGCCCAGAGTTAGTTGCACTTGGATAACCTTGGATGCATTATGCTGAGCAACTAGCCTGGAGGTGTGGATTTCCTTAATGAATATGGACACACCTCCACCTTTGGTGTTTCGGTCCAGGTTACATGGCCGAAAAGTGTGGCATGAGTTATAGCCTGGTAGTGCAGGGGTGCTCTCTGGAGCCTTGAACCAGGTCTCAGTCACTGCACAGATATCAATGTTCTCCATTTTAAAGAGTGCCTTGAGTGAGTGCATTTTGAGATTTAGACTTCTAGCATTGAGTAGCATCACCCTCAGTTTTTACTTGCCTGTTCCTGTTATGGTGGTGCATTTGTCATTTGAACCTTGACTAAAAAAGGCACTATAGGGGTGGCAAGAACCTTAGCCAGTATCCGGAATCCCAGGGGGTGACAGGTGCAGGCCGCCTCTGGCAAAGCATCGTGGTCTGTCGACCATGTCATCCCAGGCAGACAGATACTGGATCCCTTTAGAATGACACCAGAAGCTTAGCCAATTGTTGAAGTCAATCATTTTGTCCTTGTACTGCGATATCATTCTGGGTGATGGCAGAATGCTACTCAGGGCTAGGGTCATACCTGCCTGGGCTACAAGATCAGAGAGCTCTTCCATGTCTCTTTTCATGTAGTTCAGGGAGGTACGTCTCAGGTTGTTCACACCAACATGGACAATGACAGAGTTATATTTGTACTTGTTGTGGAGTGACTTGAGTGCATGGGTTATGTGGCGGATCCTGGCACTCGACAGGCAGCTGACAGTAACCTTCTCCTTATTTAGCCTGGTGAGTGTGACATCAGTGTGCCTGACTATAGAGTCACCTATGACTAGTGTGTTGGATATGTTGCTTTGCCTTATTGGCTGTGGTTGAGTGGCACACTGAGTCTGCAGGCTATGTGTCATTTGGGTTGTGTTGGGGGGTGGAGGTTGCTTGCATTTCTTCTTTGGAGGTCTCTGTTGCTTTGAGCAGATTATTACTGAGAGCCTCTGTGAATGTTTTTGTGTTTATATGTGTGGATTTTGGTGGTCTAGATTTAGTGAGTCTATGTGATGAGTGTGGTGTGGTGCAAGTGTTTACCTTCTCCTCTTGACTGTCAGGTTTAGTCTTGGTTGGAGAGAGCTTTACCTCCAGTTTAGCTAGATAAGTGCATCTCTCACAGGTTGTAGTGTTGGGTGGTAGGAGGAGAGGGTTGTCTGTGTACATGAGGCAATTTCTACATTGCCCGAAGATGCCCAGATTCATCAGATAGACAGGAGAGAACACTGGGAGCTGACCCTTGGACATGCCTGAATAAAAAACTGTTTTCCTCTAGATAAGTGAGGAAAGTGAGTACAAGAGCTATTTTTCTCTAAGCAAGTGAAGAAAGTAAGTACCAAAACTGTTTTCCTCTAGGTAATGAGGAAGGTTGAGTGCTGTAGTAATTAGTAGCTTATTTAGTGCTTATAACAAGTTCTGAACAAGTGCTGATCACGAATAAGCAAATTCAAGTGCTAAAACTAAGATTCTGTATCTGGACTAAACTAGTTACAGGAAAGGGGGAAAACAAGTGCAAATGCGGGCTTTTAAATCAGAAAGTTGAGAGAGATGGAAAAACTGCCCAAACGGCCAGTAGCTACAATTTCTGGGCCAGAACCACTCCTTTTCCTTTTTCCCTTTTATATATCCTTTTCCCCACTGTAGTGCGATCTCGGAGTTAATATATATAAGTAGCGGGGGTGTGGGGGGGCACATTGGGGGAGCAAGGGGGCTTGCCCCCTTGCAAACATGTGTTTCACTTTGTCAGACCTCAAAAATAAAACAAAAAAAATACTAGAAACACATTTTTGCAGGGGGGGCACTCCCCATCCCCACTCCCCCACTACTTATATATACTAAGTCCAAGATCCCACTGTACTGTATTTCAGTAAACTGATTTTTGCAAAAGTGCACTTTTACTTTAGTGCACGTTCGCTAAAGTGGGTTCGGCTTTCTGTTGTTCGAAAAACAGGGAAAGGGATTCGGCAGTCTGTGCATTCGGTGTAATGCCACTTTGGAGGAATGAGCTCAGGTAAGTGACATTCATTTAAACATGCTTTCATTTAAAGAAAGTAGATCCATATATAAACACTGAATTACTATAACACTGAACCACAAAACACTGCAACCATAATATTGAAAATACATAACATTGAAAACTTAGAACAGCAAAACCACATAACACTGCAAATTTAAATCATCGCATCCCATAGCACTGAATGTTACAATGCACAAATTAGTAATATCCCCTCCACCTCAAACATAACTGAACTGACAGACACACTTGTTTCAATGTTTTGCTGTGCTCCCCACACCCCCTGCAAATTAAACATACCAACTCCAAGATCGGTTCACAGTGGAGACAAGGTCAATTCCCCATTCCCCACTGCATTGCAATTTCCTCTGTTTTCCTGACAACACACACATACAGCCAAAATAAAAACTTACTCCCCTATTCGCTCATCGTATCAGTTTTCACAACACTAACATGACTTCTTTCAAAATAATAAATCCATCACTCAGACACAACAATGTTTAACCATTATCTGATAAACTTTTACTATATAGCCTGAGAACTTCTCTTAACCCCACAAAAACATACCATCTGTCATGTTTGTTTACTACATACTGCAACTTCTTAAAATGATATCACAAAATTGACACTTTAAACCATAACCATGTAACACTTTTGATGATGTAAGGCTCAATGATTTAAATTTTCATTGTTATGTAATTTCGATGTTCTAACTTTTCGGTGTTCTGAATTTTCGACGTTATGGTCTCAATGTGTTGTGGTTCAATGTTATAGTAATTCAGTGTTTTGAAGTAACTCATATATATACACACGTGTGTGTGCTTGTTTTAATCAAGATAGCAGTTTATTAACCTGTATCCCTAACGACGGCTTATGGAAAAATGTCAATTAGCAAAGTGGATTAAGGCTATAAGCTGTAATGAGCTGCTTACTGTGGTTCAAGGTTTGATTTTCGTGGCCTGCATTTGCCTGTTGTGGGACTATAAATAAGTTATTTGGTCAGATAAACCTTCTGCAGTGAACCTCAAAAAGGTCCATTTGGAATAGTGCTCTATCTTGGTTAACAAACAGAAAAACAAGTATAGTCTACGAGGTTTTTTTCTGAATGAAGCAAGCTGCAGTATCTTTCTAAGATGTAACAGTATCTGACTCATTCCTTATGAGAACGCATATTTTCTGCTTACAAGTCCAGTGATAAGTCAGGATGACAGAAACTTTGTTAAGTAATCATACCACGTACGGACTGTTTACTTCCATAGTTTGTTAGCTAGGATGAGGAGTAAGAGAGAGACAGAAATGTTAATACTAGGGTAGGATGAGGAGTAAAAGAGAGACATAAATGTAAATACTAGGGTAGGATGAGGAGTAAGAGAGACAGAAATGTAAATACTAGGGTAGGATGAGGAGTAAGAGAGAGACAGAAATGTAAATACTAGGGTAGGATGAGGAGTAAGAGAGACAGAAATGTAAATACTAGGGTAGGATGAGGAGTAAGAGAGAGAGACATAAATGTAAATACTAGGGTAGGATGAGGAGTAAGAGAGACATAAATGTAAATACTAGCATAGGATGAAGAGTAAGAGAGACAGAAATGTAAATACTAGGGTAGGATGAGGAGTAAGAGAAACATAAAAGTAAATACTAGGGTAGGATGAGGAGTAAGAGAGACAGAAATGTAAATACTAGGGTAGGATGAGGAGGAAGAGAGACAGAAATGTAAATACTAGGGTAGGATGAGGAGGAAGAGAGACATAAATGTAAATACTAGGGTAGGACGAGGAGTAAGAGAGACAGAAATGTAAATACTAGGGTTCGATGAGGAATAAGAGAGACAGAAATGTAAACACTAGGGTAGGACGAGGAGTAAAAGAGAGACAAAAATGTAAATACTAGGGTAAGATGAGGAATAAGAGAGACATAAATGTAAATACTAAGGTAGGATGAGGAGTAAGAGAGACAAAAATGTAAATACTAGGGTATGATGAGGAATAAGAGAGACAGAAATGTAAATACTAGGGTAGGATGCAGAGTAAGAGAGACATAAATGTAAATACTAGGGTAGGATGAGGAGTAAGACAAAGACATAAATGTACATACTAGGGTAGGATGAGGAATAAGGGAGACATAACTGTAAATACTAGGGTAGGATGAAGAATAAGAGAGACAAAAAATGTACATACTAGGGTAGGATCAGGAGTAAGAGACATAAATGTAAATACTAGGGTAGGATGAGGAATAAGAGAGACAGAAATGTACATACTAGGGTAGGATGAGGCGTAAGAGACAGAAATGTAACTACTATGGTAGGATGAGGAATAAGAGAGACAGAAATGTACATACTAAGGCAGGATGAGGAGTAAGAGAGACATAAATGTAAATACTAGGGTGGGATGAGGAGCAAGAGAGACAGAAATGTAAATACTGGGGTACGAAGAGGAATAAGAGAGACAGAAATGTACATACTAGGGTAGGATGATGAGTAAGACAGAGACATAAATGTAAATACTAGGGTCAGATGAGGAATAAGAGAGACAGAAATGTAAATATTAGGGAATGATGAGGAGTAAAAGAGAGACAGAAATGTAAATACTAGGGTATGATGAGGAATAAGAGAGACAGAAATGTACATACTAGGGTGAGATGAGGAGTAAGAGAGATAGAAATGTAAATACTACGGTAGGACGAGGAATAAGAGAGACAGAAATGTAAATACTAGGGTAGGATGAGGAGTAAGACAGATACATAAATGTAAATTCTAGGGTAGGATGAGGAATAAGAGAGACAGAAATGTAAATACTAGGGTAGGATGAGGAGTAAGAGAGACAGAAATGTAAATACTAGATTATGATGAGGAATAAGAGAGACAGAAATGTAAATACTAGGGTAGGATGAGGAATAAGAGAAAAAGAAATGTAAATAGTAGGGTAGGATGAGGAGTAAGAGAGACAGAAATGTAAATACTGGGGTACGAAGAGGAATAAGAGAGACAGAAATGTACATACTAGGGTAGGATGATGAGTAAGACAGAGACATAAATGTAAATACTAGGGTCGGATGAGGAATAAGAGAGACAGAAATGTAAATATTAGGGTAGGATGAGGAGTAAGACAGAGACATAAATATAAATACTAAGGTAGGATGAGGAGTAAGAGAGACAGAAATGTAAATACTAGGGTAGGATGAGGAATAAGAGAGACAGAAATGTAAATACTAGGGTAGAATGAGGAGTAAGAGAGGCAGAAATGTAAATACTAGGGTAGGATGAGGATTAAGAGAGAGAGAAATGTACATACTAGGGTAGGATGATGAGTAAGACAGAGACATAAATGTAAATACTAGGGTAGGATGAGGAATAAGAGAGACAGAAATGTAAATACTAGGGTAGGATGAGGAGTAAGAGAGACAGAAATGTAAATACTAGGGTAGGATGAGGAGTAAGACAGAGGCATAAATATAAATACTAAGGTAGGATGAGGAGTAAGAGAGACAGAAATGTAAATACTAGGGTAGAATGAGGAATAAGATAGACAGAGATGTTAATACTAAGGTAGGATGAGGAGTAAGAGAGGCAGAAATGTAAATACTAGGGTAGGATGTTGAGTAAGACAGAGACATAAATGTAAATACTAGGGTAGGATGAGGAATAAGAGAGACAGAAATGTAAATACTAGGGTAGGATGAGGAGTAAAAGAAACAGAAATGTAAATACTAGGGTAGGATGAGGAGCAAGACAGAGACATAAATGTAAATACTAGGGTAGGATGAGGAATCAGAGAGACAGAAATGTACATACTAGGGTAGGATGAAGAGTAAGAGATGTAAATGTAAATACTAGGGTAGGACGAGGAATAAGAGAGACAGAAATGTAAATACTAGGGTAGGATGAGGAGTAAGAGAGACAGAAATGTAACTACTAGGGTAGGATGAGGAATAAGAGAGACAGAAATGTACATACTAGGGTAGGATGAGGAATAAGAGAGATAGAAATGTAAATACTAGGGTAGGATGAGGAGTAAGAGAGACAGAAATGTAAATACTAGGGTATGATGAGGAATAAGAGAGACAGACATAAATACTAGGGTAGGATGAGGAGTAAAAGAGAGACAGAAATGTAAATACTATTGTAGGATGAGGAGTAAGACAGAGACATAAATGTAAATACTAGGGTAGGATGAGGAATAAGAGAGACAGAAATGTAAATACTAGGGTAGGATATGGAGTAAGAGAGACAGAAATGTAAATACTGGGGTACAATGAGGAATAAGAGAGACAGAAATATACATACTAGGGTAGGATAAGGAATAAGAGTGACAGAAATGTACACACTAGGGTAGGATGAGGAGTAAGACAGAGACATAAATGTAAATACTAGGGTAGGATGAGGAATAAGAGAGACAGAAATATAAATACTAGGGTAGGATGAGGAGTAAGACAGAGACATAAATGTAAATACTAGGGTAGGATGAGGAGTAAGAGAGACAGAAATGTAAATACTAGAGTACGATGAGGAGTGAGACAGAGAAATAAATGTAAATACTTGAGTAGGATGAGGAGTAAGAGAGACAGAAATGTACATAATAAGGTAGCATGAGGAGTAAGACAGTGACATAAATGTAAATACTAGGGTAGGATGAAGAATAAGAAATACAGAAATGTACATACTAGGGTAGGATGAAGAGAAAGAGAGACAGAAATGTAAATACTAGGGTAGGGTGAGGAGTAAGAGAGACAGACATGTAAATACTAGGGTACGATGAGGAATACGAGAAACAGAAATGTAAATACTAGGGTAGGATGAGGAGTAAGAGAGTCAGAAATATAAATACTAGGGTAGGATGAGGAGTAAGACAGAGACATACATGTAAATACTAGGGTAGGATGAAGAGTATGAGAGAGACAGAAATGTAAATACTAGGGTAGGATGAAGAGTAAGAGAGAGACAGAAATGTAAATACTAGGGTACGATGAGGAATAAGAGAGACAGAAATGTAAATACTAGGGTAGGATGAGGAGTAAGAGAGACAGAAATGTAAATACTATTGTAGATGGAAGCCTTATGCCCTTCATCTTATAGATAGTACTTATCAGTCTGCATTTAATTGCTGGAAACTGTGTTCTGAGAGACTGCTTTCCAATCTATCTGCAAATATACCGAGCTGAGTATATATTTTTTGGTTTTAGAGTTTGTTAGTTGTTGCTTAGATTTCTGTTGAAACTGTTGTCTCCCTGTTCTGAGAGACTGCTTCCCAATCTGTCTGCAAATATACAGAGCTGAGTATATATTTTTTGGTATTAGAGTTTGTACTGTTAGTTGTTGCTTAGATCTCTGTTGAAACTGTTTTGTTCTACCCACCCTCCCTATTTTTGGCTTGTAGTTTAAATTTGGTGGCTTTTGCAGTTGCCCGCCCCACTGTAGATTTGATCTGGGACACTCCCCAGTCCCATCTCTTTACCGCATTCTACCTAATAAATTCTTTCTGCACTTGCTTTTAGTCCTTTTTAATTTAATTGCATTTTTAAACTGTATTTGGTCTAATATTGCTACATACTCAAGTGTGCTAGCTTGCACTGCATGTGAATTATTTTTACTACTGTTTTTGCTACTTTTCTGTGAAAAAAAAACTGTAAGCCTGTTTCCTACCTTTCCTGTAACTAGTGTTCCAGATACAGATTTGCTGTATCCAGGACTGTATGTAAGCTTCTGAGCCCCCCAAGCCTTTCTGTGTTGGAGAGAAGCCTTCTAGCTTATCAGTGGGAGTGGTAAGCACTAGGTAACCTGTCTACCACATAAGGAGTGGTTCTGGCCCAGAAATTGTAGTTATTGGCTGTTTGGGCAGTTTTTCCATCTCTCTCAACTTTCTGATTTAAAAGCCTGCATTTGCACTTGTTTCCCCTCTTTCCTGTAACTAGTTTAGTCCAGATTCTTAGTTTTAGCATTTGAATTTGCTTGTTCATGATCAGCACTTGTTCAGAACTTGTTGTAAGTACTAAATAAGCTACTAATTACTATAGCACTCAATCTTCCTCATTACCTAGAGGAAAATAGTTTTTGTACTTACTTTTCTCACTTGCTTAGAGAAAAACAGCTCTTGTACTCACTTTCTTCACTTATCTAGAGGAAAATAGTTTTTTATTCAGGCATGTCCAAGGGTCAGCTCCCAGTGTTCTCTCCTGTCTATGTCAATGTAGAAATTGCCTCATGTACAGAGACAACCCTCTCCTTCTAACACCCAACACTGCAACCTGTGGGAGATGCACTTATCTAGCCAAACTGGAGGTAAAGCTCTCTCCAACCAAGACTGAACTTGACAGTCATGAGGAGAAGGTAAACACTTGCACCACACCACACTCATCACATTATCATCATCATCTTTCGGCTTTTCCCATTAGGGGTCACCACAGTGGATCATCTCTTTCCATTTCTTCACAGACAGGAAGAACCGAACCAAAAAGCACAAAGTGTAGCTTTATTGAACAACAAACAGGTCAATAAATCAAGCACTTTCACCAGGCAAATACCTGGCTTTCTCAAGATAAAAAGTAGTGTGACTGAAAAGTTTAAATACTTAAGCATCTGATCACATGGTACTTAATTAGTTCAACAAACATCCACTTAAGAAGGCAGTTAATTAGTAACCGAACTCAGTGAGTGAAAAGTATGCATATGAAAATGCAGAATAAAAGTTCAAGTAGTGAAAACACTAAAAAATCATTTAAAAATCATTTAAAAATTATGTACAAATGTGTGCATAAAAAATCACAAATGTGTAAGATAAAAGACATTTACTAATTGTAACAAGAAAATCATAGCCTAGCCCTTCTCAGCTTTAGTACACTGGATATATTAATGGCCTTATTGAGACCAGGGGATTTTGCAGCATTAAGTCTAAGCTGCCATAAAAGTTCTTTATATTCAAGGCGGGCTTCCCAGTCACCTCCTCTGGCATCCTGGGTCACCTGTTCAAGAACCATAAACTAAAGTTTCATGTTAGGGCAAGAAGCAAGATGTTTAAAAAAAGCATTAGTGTCCTTCTTTTTTGTAATGTCATACTGATGTTCATAAATTCTTTCCTAAGGGGTCTCTCAGTCTTCCCTATGTAGAAACTGCAACATTCTGTGCATAATCCTAAATACACCACCCCTTTTGCTCCGCAGTTGTAATATCGGTCAGCGTCAAATCTAAATTTTCTAGATGGAAGATAAAAAGAACTATCATTCATGATAAAGGAACACTGCTTGCATGCCCCACATTTATAGGTACCAGGTTTAGGGGAACAATGCCTTGAATCTGATAGATGCTTTCTTTCAAATAACCCTTTTAGGTTAATATCCCTTCTAGTCACAAATTTGGGACGTTCCTGGATTATCCCTTTAAAGTCATCATGGAGCATCAAAAGTGGCCAGTGTTTAAGCACTGTGTGTTCCACCAGTTGGGAATCCTGTGAAAATGTGTGAATAAAACTATTATGCAAGTTAAAGCATTCCAAATTCTCAAACTGCTCAACTTGCTGAAAGCCACTACCTAACAGCGGAAAATACTTGGTTTGTCTATTATCTGTCACTTCTTGGGCCATGTTGTTAAGCAAGGAGGCAGGGTAACCTCTTTCTAAAAAAAGTTTTTTTAAAAACTCAACTTCTTCAAGAAAATATTCATCAGTGCTAGACATCTTAGATGCACGAATGAATTGCCCCTTAACCAAGCCCTTCTTCTGGTGAAATGGGTGACCACTGTCAAAATGAAGGTATGAAATAGAAAAGGTGGCTTTCCTAAATACCTTGGATTTAAAGGTGTGATTACAGTAGTCCTTCTGTATTGATATATCCAGGTAGTTCAGTACGTCCTTACTAACATTATAAGTGAAAGATAGAAAGTGTGTGGTAGAATTAATATAACTCATGAACTCAAGAAAGTTGCTCAGGGTTCCTTTCCACAATAGGCAGATGTCATCAAGGTATAAACTTATAATGGACTATGTATTGTACCCAATGTGTGGAAAATATAAAATTGTTCTCCCAGTAATGCAAAACTATGTTGGCGTATAATGAGGCACATGCAGTACCCATCGCAACCCCCTTTTTCTGTTTAAACAGTTTTCCATTGAAAAAAAGAAAATTATTATCGAGAACAATTTCCATAAACTCAACAATTAAGCTGATTGTGTTGGAACTAAGGCCGGATTCAGAGGCCAAAACTTCATTGAACCACTCTAATCCAATATAGTGTGGGATGCTGGGGAACAATTCTACAATATCAATGGTTGTCATAAGTAAATCAGGATGAAATAACCTAATTTCTAAACCCTTGAGAAAATCCCAAGAATCCTTGCATACATGCTGTAGCGTAGAACAGAATTTCTTTGTAATGTGGTCAATAAACTTGCTCAACGGTTCAGTGATACCCCCAGCCCCCGAGACAATAGGTCTAAATCTCATGGGGTCTAAACCTTTATGTTTTTGGGTATTCCAAAAATTACCGGGATCTTAGGCTTATTGACGTCTAAATAGTCATATAACCTTTCGTTAATAACTCCCTGTAATAGGTGGTCCGATAACAAAAAATTGATCTTGGAATAGGCTAAATTTAACTCGTTCCTAGAAATCAATTCATACTGCTCAGGATCCTGCAACATGTTGTGGAGGTAGGTGTCATATGCAAAATTATACATCAGGACCACCCCCCCTCCCTTGTCGGGTTTCATCACCCTAACACCGTCCTGAATAAGGGATTTAATTAAATGCTGTGACTTAAAGTCCAAATTATTAGATGGAGAATGTGTTCTGCTAAAACACTGCTTTCTTAAATCCATTTCCACCACCTCCTCAAAAACCTTAAGAGAGGGGTGTAGAGGGGGATTGTAGGTACTAGCCCTTGCTAGCTCTTCTTTTGTGTGTGGTTGTCCCTTAAATTGTAATGCTAGATTTAAATGTCTGACAAATAACTTTAAATCCACTAAAGCATCAGTCAACTTTAAGGGGCGTAGTGGAACAAACTTGAAACTCTTAGTAAAAAGCTCAAAGTAGTCCGAAGTTATTACTAAATCAGTAAAATTAAATATAGTAAAATTATCTTTTTTATTATAGTGTACTTGTTGTCAGATGATTCAAGTAGTAAGTCAGAAGGTTCAGATCCTAGCATGTTACCTATCTGCACTCCCTGTTCCATCCTTGCCGCTGGTGGGTGATGTCCCTGCCCCCTGGTCTGCCCGGGGGATAGTGAAAATCCTGAAAGCTGTTATTATTGGTCTTCTGAGCTAATCTTTCACTTCTCCTAGGCAAATCAGTTGTTGGGGTTCCCTGAGCATCTACAGTGTCATAGTTGTTAACACCAACCTCTTTGGTGTTAAATTTACCCTTGCCAGGACCCGGATAAACCCTTGCGTCCCTGTATTCAATGAGATCACATTCAAGCTTTCTTATTTTCCTATTAACTATTTTAACACAGTATTGATCAACTTCATCAAAAATATTATCATAATTCCTTTAAATACTTAAAAAGTTCTTATTTTTAACAACGGAATTATTTAACGTATTCGCTTCCTTTAACAAAGTATCGGCTTTCGCCTCATAATCCTCAATCATAAAATTCAACATTTCTAAGCCGACTTTATCAAACAAAACAACCAATTTGTTGTACAGTTCAGAGCCAGGGAGAGCACTATTTGGAAATTTGTATCAACGTAGTCCTTTCGGAACACGTTGCACCCGAACACATTCTTTAAGATAATCTATTTCCAACTGCATGCTTTTATAAGCATATAGCTTGTCACTTAAATTATTAAATTCGTTCTCTGCACCAACATGAGAATTTGTTGTAGTTACCTGTTCAAGAACCATAAACTTAAGTTTTTTTAAACATCTTGCTTCTTGCCCTAACATGAAACTTTAGTTTATGGTTCTTGAACAGGTGACCCAGGATGCCAGAGGAGGTGACTGGGAAGCCCGCCTTGAATATAAAGAACTTTTATGACAGCTTAGACTTAATGCTGCAAAATCCCCTGGTCTCAATGAGGCCATTAATATATCCAGTGTACTAAAGATGAGAAGGGCTAGGCTATGATTTTCTTGTTACAATTAGTAAATGTCTTTTATCTTACACATTTGTGATTTTTTATGCACACATTTGTACATAATTTTTAAATGATTTTTAAATGATTTTTAAATGATTTTTTAGTGTTTTCACTACTTGAACTTTTATTCTGCATTTTCATATGCATACTTTTCATTCACTGAGTTCAGTTACTAATTAACTGCCTTCTTAAGTGGATGTTTGTTGAACTAATTAAGTACCATGTGATCAGATGCTTAAGTATTTAAACTTTTCAGTCACACTACTTTTTATCTTGAGAAAGCCAGGTATTTGCCTGGCGAAAGTGCTTGATTTATTCACATGTTTGTTGTTCAATAAAGCTGCACTATGTGCTTTTTGGTTCGGTTCTTCCTGTCTGTGGATTATCTTTTATCTTATTTGCCTTGGTTTCTTGGAAGTTATTTCTCGGTTTACATTTCCATGGCTGAAGGATTGGACCAGACCAATTTTCAGGAGACACCACTTCTACTTAGATGTGAATCAGATGAAGCTCCGGTAACACGTGGGGAATTTAAGCAGGTACTGTTTTTGCTGACTCAGTTAAACAATTCACTGAATCATGGTTCCAACGATCCTGCTAGTATACCTCCTGGCAATCAGCAATCAGACTGTAGGAAGAAATCTACATTATCACCGAAACAAGGATTGAATGGTTTACTGCAAACGGAACTTCCTGGCAAGATCTTATTGGGCAACACCGATCTACAGGAGAAGTCCGGAAGTAAACATACCAACTATGCTACCAGTTTGGCATCTTCTAAAAAAGATTTTAGTTTTAGTGCCTGGACTGAGCGGACATTTCTTTTTAAACAAGGTACTGTCTTAACTACAACAAATTCTCATGTTGGTGCAGAGAACGAATTTAATAATTTAAGTGACAAGCTATATGCTTATAAAAGCATGCAGTTGGAAATAGATTATCTTAAAGAATGTGTTCAGGTGCAACGTGTTCCGAAAGGACTACATTGCTACAAATTTCCAAATAGTGCTCTCCCTGGCTCTGAACTGTACAACAAATTGGTTGTTTTGTTTGATAAAGTCGGCTTAGAAATGTTGAATTTTATGATTGAGGATTATGGTAGCCGATACTTTGTTAAAGGAAGTGAATACGTTAAATAATTCCGTTGTTAAAAATAAGAACTTTTTAAGTATTAAAAGGAATTATGATAATATTTTTGATGAAGTTGATCAATACTGTGTTAAAATAATTAATAGGAAAATAAGAAAGCTTGAACGTGATCTCATTGAATACAGGGACGGAAGGGCTTATCCGGGTCCTGGCAAGGGTAAATTTAACACCAAAGAGGTTGGTGTTAACAACTATGACACTGTAGATGCTCAGGGTACCCCAACAACCGATTTGCCTAGGTGAAGTGAAAGATTAGCTCAGAAGACCAATAATAACAGCTTTCAGGATTTTCACTATCCCCCGGGCAGACCAGGGGGTAGGGACATCACCCACCAGCAACAAGGATGGAACAGGGGGTGCAGATAGATAACATGCTAGGATCTGAACCTTCTGACTTACTACTTGAATCATCTGACAACAAGTACACTATAATAAAAAAGATAATTTTACTATATTTAATTTTACTGATTTAGTAATAACTTTGGACTATTTTGAGCTTTTTACTAAGGGTTTCAAGTTTGTTCCACTACGCCCCTTAAAGTTGACTGATGCTTTAGTGGATTTAAAGTTATTTGTCAGACATTTAAATCTAGCATTACAATTTAAGGGACAACCACACACAAAAGAAGAGCTAGCAAGGGCTAGTACCTACAATCCCCCTCTACACCCCTCTCTTAAGGTTTTTGAGGAGGTGGTGGAAATGGATTTAAGAAAGCAGTGTTTTAGCAGAACACATTCTCCATCTAATAATTTGGACTCTAAGTCACATCATTTAATTAAGTCCCTTATTCATTACAGTGTTAGGGTGATGAAACCCGACAAGGGAGGGAGGGGGTGGTCCTGATGTATAATTTTGCATATGACATCTACCTCCACAACATGTTGCAGGATCCTGAGCAGTATGAATTGATTTCTAGGAACGAGTTAAATTTAGCCTATTCCAAGATCAATTTTTTGTTATCGGACCACCTATTACAGGGAGTTATTAATGAAAGGTTATATAACTATTTACACGTCAATAAACCTAGGACCCCGGTAATTTTTGGAATACCCAAAACCCATAAAGGTTTAGACCCCATGAGATTTAGACCTATTGTCTCGGGGGATGGAGGGATCACTGAACCGTTGAGCAAGTTTATTGACCACATTACAAAGAAATTCTCTTCTACGCTACAGCATGTATGCAAGGATTCTTGGGATTTTCTCAAGGGTTTAGAAATTAGGTTATTTCATCCTGATTTATTTATTACAACCATTGATATTGTAGAATTGTTCCCCAGCATCCCACACTCTATTGGATTAGAGTGGTTCAATGAAGTTTTGGCCTCTGAATCCGGCCTTAGTTCCAACACAATCAGCTTAATTGTTGAGTTTATGGAAATTGTTCTCGATAATAATTTTCTTTTTTTCAATGGAGAACTGTTTAAACAGAAAAAGGGGGTTGCGATGGGCACTGCATGTGCCTCATTATATGCCAACATAGTTTTGCATTACTGGGAGAACAATTTTATATTTTCCACACATTGGGTACAATACATAGTCCATTATAAGTGATACCTTGATGACATCTGCCTATTGTGGAAAGGAACCCTGAGCAACTTTCTTGAGTTCATGAGTTATACTAATTCTACCACACACTTTCTATCTTTCACTTATAATGTTAGTAAGGACGTACTGAACTACCTGGGTATATCAATACAGAAGGACTACTGTAATTACATCTTTAAATCCAAGGTATTTAGGAAAGCCACCTTTTCTAATTCATACCTTCATTTTGACAGTGGTTACCCATTTCACCAGAAGAAGGGCTTGGTCAAGGGGCAATTCATTCGTGCATTTAAGATGTCTAGCACTGATGAATATTTTCTTGAAGAAGTTGAGTTTTTAAAAAAACTTTTTTTAGAAAGAGGTTACCCTGCCTTCTTGGTTAACAACATGGCCCAAGAAGTGACAGATAATAGACAAACCAAGTATTTTCCGCTGTTAGGTAGTGGCTTTCAGCAAGTTGAGCAGTTTGAGAATTTGGAATACTTTAACTTGCATAATAGTTTTATTCACACATTTTCACAGGATTCCCAACTGGTGGAACACACAGTGCTTAAACACTGGCCACTTTTGATGCTACATGATGACTTTAAAGGGATAATCCAGGAACGTCCCAAATTTGTGACTAGAAGGGATATTAACCTAAAAGGGTTATTTGAAAGAAAGCATCTATCAGATTCAAGGCATTGTTCCCCTAAACTTGGTACCTATAAATGTGGGGCGTGCAAGCAGTGTTCCTTTATCATGAATGATAGTTCTTTTTATCTTCCATCTAGATAATTTAGATTTGACGCTGACCGATATTACAACTGCGGAAAAAAGGGGTGGTGTATTTAGGATTATGCACAGAATGTTGCAGTTTCTACATAGGGAAGACTGAGAGACCCCTTAGAAAAAGAATTTATGAACATCAGTATGACATTACAAAAAAGAAGGACACTAACGCTTTTTTTAAACATCTTACTTCTTGCCCTAACATGAAACTTAAGTTTATGGTTCTTGAACAGGTGACCCAGGATGCCAGAGGAGGTGACTGGGAAGCCCGCCTTGAATATAAAGAACTTTATGACAGCTTAGACTTAATGCTGCAAAATCCCCTGGTCTCAATGAGGCCATTAATATATCCAGTGTACTAAAGCTGAGAAGGGCTAGGCTATGATTTTCTTGTTACAATTAGTAAATGTCTTTTATCTTACACATTTGTGATTTTTTATGCACACATTTGTACATCATTTTTAAATGATTTTTAAATGATTTTTTAGTGTTTTCACTACTTGAACTTTTATTCTGCATTTTCATATGCATACTTTTCACTCACTGAGTTCAGTTACTAATTAACTGCCTTCTTAAGTGGATGTTTGTTGAACTAATTAAGTACCATGTGATCAGATGCTTAAGTATTTAAACTTTTCAGTCACACTACTTTTTATCTTGAGAAAGCCAGGTATTTGCCTGGTGAAAGCGCTTGATTTATTCACATGTTTGTTGTTCAATAAAGCTGCACTATGTGCTTTTTGGTTCGGTTCTTCCTGTCTGTGGATTATCTTTTATCTTATTTGCCTTGGTTTCTTGGAAGTTATTTCTCTTTCCATTTCTTCCTATCTTCTGCATCTTGCTCTGTCACACCAACCACCTGCATGTCCTCTCTCACCACGTCCATAAACCTTATCTTAGGCCTTCCTCTTTTCCTCTTACCTGGCAGCTCCATCCTTAGCATCTTTTTCCCAATATACCCATCATCCCTCCTCAGCACATGTCCAAACCAATGCAATCTCATCTCTCTTGCTTTGTCTCCAAACTGTCCAACATGAGCTGACCCTCTAATATACTGATTCCTAATCCTATCCATCCTAGTCACACCGAGTGCAAATCTTAACATCTTTAACTCTGCCACATCCAACTCTGACTCCTGCCTTCTTGTCAATGCTACTGTCTCCAACCCATATAACATAGATGGTCTCACTACTGTCTTGTAGACCTTCCCTTTCACTCTTACTGGTACCCGTCTGTCACAAATCACTCCTGACACTCTTCTCCACCCATTCCACCCTGCCTGTACTCTCTTCTTCACCTCTCTTCCACATTCACCATTACTCTGAACTGTTGATCCCAAGTACTTAAACTCGTCCACCTTTACCAACTCTACTCCCTGCATCCTCACCATTCCTCTACCCTCCCTCTCATTTACACACATATATTCTGTCTTAGCCCTGCTGACCTTCATTCCTCTGCTCTCTAGAGCATATCTCCACCTCTCCAGAGTCTCCTCAACCTGATTCCTACTCTCACTACAGATCACAATGTCATCTGCAAACATCATAGTCCACGGGGCCTCCTGTCTGATCTCATCTGTCAACCTGTCCATCACCACTGCAAATAAGAAAGGACTCAGAGCTGATCCTTGATGTAATCCCACCTCCACCTTAAGTGGATCTGGCACTCCCACTGCAGTCCTCACCACTTTCACACTACCCTCATACATATCCTGTACCACTCTTACATACTTCTCTGCCACTCCTGACTTCCTCATACAATACCACAACTCTTCTCTAGGCACCCTGTCATATGCTTTCTCCAAGTCTACAAAGACACAATGCAACTCCTTTTGACCTTCTCTGTATTTCTCCAATAACACTCTCAGAGCAAACATCACATCTGTAGTGCTGTTTCCTGGCATGAAACCATACTGCTGATCACTAATCATCACCTCCCTTCTTAACCTAGCTTCTACTACTCTCTCCCATAACTTTCAAGCTGTGACTGATCAATTTTATCCCTCTGTAGTTACTGCAGCTCTGCACATCACCCTTATTCTTGAAAATAGGTACCAAAACACTTTCTCCACTCCTCAGGCATCCTCTGACTTTCCAAAATTTCATTAAACAATCTAGTTAAAAATTCCTCTGCCATTTCTCCTAAGCACCTCCATGCTTCCATTGGGATGTCATCTGGGCCAACAGCCTTTCCATTTTTCATCCTCTTCATAGCTGTCCTTACTTCCTCCTTGCTTATCTGTTTCACTTCCTGATTCACTATCCCCACATCATCCAACCATCTCTCTCTCTCTCTCTCTCATTCTCTTCATTCATCAGCCTCTCAAAATACTCTTTCCATCTACTCAACACACACTCCTCTCTTGTGAGTACCTTTCCCTCACTATCCTTTATCACCCTTACTTGCTGCACATCTTTCCCAGCTCTGTCCCTCTGTCTAGCCAATCGGTACAGGTCCTTTTCTCCCTCTTATCTCTCATACAACTCTCCATACACCTTATCCTTAGCTTTTGCCACCTCTCTCTTTGCCATGCGCCTCATCTCCTTATACTCATGTCTACTTTCTTCATCTCTTTGACAATCCCACTTCTTCTTCGCCAGCCTCTTCCTCTGTATACTCTCCTGTACTTCCTCATTCCACCACCAGGTCTCCTTGTCCTCCTTCCTCTGTCCAGATGTCACACCAAGCACCTTTCTAGCAGTCTCCCTTACTAGTTCTGCTGTAGTCACCCAGCTACTCGGTAACTCTCCACTGCCTCCCAGTGCCTGTCTTAACTCTTTCCTAAACTCCACTTCACAATCATCCTTTTTTAACTTCCACCATTTAATCCTTGGCACTGCTTTCACACTCCTTCTCCTCTTCTTGATCACCAACGTCATCCTACAGACCACCATTATATGCTGCTTAACTACACTTTCTCCTGCCACCACTTTACAGTCTCCAATCTCCTTCAGACTGGCCCTCCTACATAGGATATAATCCACCTGTGTGCATCTTCCTCCACTCTTGTATGTCACCCTATGCTCCTCCCTCTTCTTAAAATATGTATTCACCACAGCCATGTCCAGCCTTTTTGCAAAATCCACAATCATCTGACCTTTTGCATTCCTCTCCTTAACACTATACCTACCCATCACTTCCTCATCCCCTCTGTTCACTTCACCAACATGCCCATTAAAGTCTGCTCCAATCACTAGTCTCTCACCCTTGGGTACACTCACCACAACTTCATCCAACTCACTCCAAAATTTCTCTTTCTCATCCATCGCACACCCAACTTGTGGAGAATATGCACTAACAACATTCATCATTACACCATCAATTTCGAGCTTCATAAACATCACTCTGTCAGACACTCTCTTCACGTCTAAAACACTCTTGGCATATTATTCTTTTAGTATAACCCCTACCCCATTTCTCCTGCCATCCACACCATGATAGAACAATTTGAACCCGTTTCCTAAACACGTGGCCTTACTTCCCTTCCATCTGGTCTCTTGCACGCACAATATATCAACCTTCCTTCTCTCCATCATATCAGCTAGCTCTCTCCCTATACCAGTCATACTGCCAACATTCAAAGTTCCTACCCTCACTGCTACACTCCTAACCTTCCTCCTCTCTTCCTGCCTTCAGGCATGCCTTTGCCCTCCTCTTCTCCTTCGGCCAACAGTAGCCCAATTTCTACCAGCACCCTGTTGGCTAACAGTATTGGTGGCGGTCGTTGTTAACCCGGGCCTCGACCGATCCAGTATGGAAATATGAAATTTTCACTCCATAAGTTATGTGGCTGCACAAGCCAGTGCATTTCTTTGTGCCGGTTCCAAGCCCGGATAAATGGGGAGGGTTGCATCAGCAAGGGCATCCGGTGTAAAAATTGTGCCACATAACTTATGGTGTGAAAATTTCGTATTACCACACTCATCACATAGTCTCACTAAATCTACACCACCAAAATCCACACATAGTAACACAAAAGCATTTGTGGAGGTTCTCAATAATAATCTGTGTAAGCAACAGCGACCTCCAAAGCAGAAACGCAAGCAACCTCCATCCCCCAACACAACCCAAATGACACATAGCCCACAGACTCAGTGTGCCACTCAACCACAGCCAATAAGGAAAAACAATGTACCCAACACACTAGTCATAGGTGACTCTATAGTCAGGCACACTGATGTCCCACTCACCAGACTAAACAAGGAGAAGGTTACTGTCAGCTGCCTGTCGGGTGCCAGGATCTGCCACATAACCCACGCACTCAGGTCACTCCACAACAAGTACAAATATGACTCTGTCATTTTCCATGATGGTGTGAATGACCTGAGACATACCTCTCTGGACTACATGAAAAGAGACAAGGAAGAGCTCTCCGATCTTGTAGCCCAGGCAGGTATGACCCTAGCCCTGAGTAGCATTCTGCCATCACCCAGAATGATACCGCAGTACAAGGACAAAATGATTGACTTCAACAATTGGCTAAGCTTCTGGTGCCATTCTAAGGTGATCCAGTATCTGTCTGCTTAGGATGACATGGTCAACAGACAACGATGCTTTGCCACAGATGGCCTGCAACTGTCACCCCTGGGATTCCGGATACTGGCTAAGGCTCTTGCTGCCCCTATAGTGCCTTTTTTAGGCAAGGTTCAAATAACAAATTCACCACCATAACATGAACAGGCAAGCAAAAACTGAGGGTAATGCTACTCAATGCTAGAAGTCTAAATCTCAAAATGCACTCACTCGAGGCACTCCTTAAAATGGAGAACATCGATATCTGTGCAGTGACTGAGACCTGGTTCAAGGCTCTAGAGAGCACCCCTGCACTACCAGGCTATAACTCATACCACACTTTTTGGCCATGTAACCTGGATCGAAACACCAAAGGGGGAGGTGTGTCCATATTCATTAAGGATATCCACACCTCCAGGCTAGTTGTTCAGCATAATGCATCCGAGGTTATCCAAGTGCAACTAACTTTGGGCAAAACTGCAATCCAGATTGTAGCTTGCTACAGATCCCCCACCATGCCCCAGGATTCCCACTCCTCTTTTCTTGATATACTGGAAAATATTAGGGTTCAACCAAACACCTTAATAATGGGCAACTTCAACTACCCCACCATTAACTGGGAAAACTACTCGTGTACCAATTCCTTAGCTCAACACTTTCTGGAATTCATAAACTCCAATGCCCTGGATCAACTTATCCACACCCCCACCAGGGGCAAAAATATCATAGACCTAGTCATTACCAACATGAGTGACTGGTGTTCCACACTTGAAGTCAACTCCTCATTGGTCCAATCTGACCATAAACTAATCACCCTTGATATCCACATCCCACCCCCATTAAGGAAACCATGGTAAAAAAAATTCTCCAAAGCCAACTTCATGCTTCTTAAGACAGAAGTGGTGAACTTCATGACACCCATGCAGATGGACAATACAGTTACAACTGCTGAATCCTACACAAATGCACTCTATAAGCACTTACACGAGTGCATGGATCATGCTATCCCAAACAGAACCAAGATGCTATCCTCCAAAAAAAGGAAGCCAATCTGGTGGTCCCCTGCCATAAACAAACTGTACAACAGAAGGAAGAAACTGTTGCAAAAGAGAGTAAAATCCCATGAGTG
Organism: Protopterus annectens; assembly: GCF_019279795.1. Classification (NCBI taxonomy): domain Eukaryota; kingdom Metazoa; phylum Chordata; order Ceratodontiformes; family Protopteridae; genus Protopterus; species Protopterus annectens. The sequence goes on from NC_056744.1 coordinate 396,186,786, forward strand.
GAGGAGCTCCCTTGTCAACCTCAGCAAGAAGCTGAGATCCCTTATAAGATCCTCCAAAGCTAGCTACAAAAACAAAATCGCCACTAATTCTAAGGACAACCACAAAGCATTCTATAACTATGTCAATAATCTTGATGGTAACACCTAGATCTGCTCTGAGTTACAGCACAATGGCACGAAAATTACAGAACCAACTGATATTGCCAACATCCTGGCAGATAGGTTCAGTGCTAACTTTACCCCCCACCCCCACCCCTAAAGGGTCCATATCTATACAGGAAGAATGCAGAGTCCCTGTAATCACAACTACGCAGGTAAAAGCTGCACTCTCTAAAGCCAAAAACACAGCATCCATTGGACCGGACAACATCCCACGCTGTTTTACATGAACTTCAGAATGAACTGGCTCCCCACTTAACCACCATGTTCAATAATAGCCTCACATCAGGCTTGTGCCCACTGAATGGTGCACAGCAACAGTTATCCCATTCCACAAAGGGGGAGCCACCACTGATCTTGGGAACTATCGCCCTATTAGCCTGATGAGCCTGGTCTGCAAAGCAATGGAACATATCTTCATGGAACTCATAAACAAAGACATTGTTAACCTCCAAACTCTGGATCCCACCCAGTTCAGGTTTGTGAAAGGCAGATCATGCCTCCTGAACCTGATCGACTTCTTTAAGGCAGTCACCAAAGCCGTAGATGAGAGTAAGGTGGTTCACACAGCCTATCTTGACCTCGCCAAGGCTTTCAACACCATCCCCCATTCTGGAATTATAGCTAAACTCACTAAACTAGGTATAAATCCCTACGTCACAAGATGGGTTGCCAACTGGCTCACTGACAGAACCCACACTGTAAAAGTTGCAGACTCCAAATCTAACCTCAAAGCAGTGACAAGTGGAGTACAACAGGGTTCCATCCTGGGACCTCTCCGGTTTGGTATCTACTTCTCTGAAGTACAGGCTAACACAGAAGGCCTCTGGCTAGTGAAGTTCACAGATGACTGCAAACTAGGAGCCATAGTCAAGTCCCCAAATGATGTGAACATCCTACAGAAGGGCCAAGCTGAGCCAGATGCCTGGTGTCAGAGCCATGGCCTCAAGCTCAATGCCAAAAAGTGCAGTGTCATCCCCTTTGGTAAAAACTCTGTACCCATGAACTACCACATAGGCAACAATCTACTTAACACTGAATGTGTGATAAGAGACCTTGGGACCCAGGTGGACAGTAGTCTCTCCTTTAATAGTCACATCGCCACAGTAGTCAGGAAGTCCTTCTATGTGGCACACCTCATCATAAAAGGGTTCTCATCCAGGAAAAAAGAGGTCATTGTTCCCCTCTACTCGACACTCATTAGACCCATTCCCTTTTGGAATGTACCTCACAAGACATCTGCCGCAGCTGGAAAGGCCACAGAAGTACCTCACAAAGAGGATTACTGGCCTGAAGCAAATGCCCTACACTGACCGCCTCAAAAAACTCCAGCTTTACTCCGTAGCATATCGCCTACTCCGAGGTGATCTCTGCCTAACATATAAAACTATGTCAAACCCAGAGCTGTTGGACATGCTACACCTAAAGAAATCCCAATCCCACTGAGCTACATGCTCTAGGGACCTAAACCTTGTCACCACAATAAATAGGACATGCTGGAGGGATAGATTTCTGTCCCAGAGACTTCCCATACTCTGAAACAGGCTACCCATCTATGTCAAGCAAAGTTCTTCATTAGCACTCTTCAAGAAAAATCTTGATGAGTGGATGGGAAATAGGAAATACACCCCGGGGATCATTTCTGTGTCTCTGCTCGACAGTGCCACAAGAAAATAACTTTCTTGGGTGGCGTGAGCCAGGGAACCTTGTTGGCTAGGCTTACGTAGGCTCTTGGGCTGATAGCCTAGTACCTACCTATGAAGCTATGAACCTGTGAGTAAGACTGCTGAAGGCAGCGAGAAAGAATAATGTTCTCTTTCTTTAATGTGTATTTATTCAGCAAGAGCAGATTTTCAGAAGAGTTCACTGCAGCTAGTGGAAGGTTGCATTCTAGTTTGGAGATTACATTTGTTTTTGTGATATTTTGTCTCAGTTTAGATGCCCTATGTCATTTGGTAACCAAATGTTAAATTACTGTAGATCACATCCAGACATATAAGTATTTAAACTGTTGATTATTGTCTGTTTTGTGATCTGCTGTTTTATGGAGGTCCTACCATGTGGACTTACCAAGTGTGTATGAGGTCCAGATAGCATGACCCGAGTCTTCCTTGAATAATACCAAAAAAGTGCAAGGTCATAACATGGCAATCAAACCAGCAGGCAGTATATGTTCCAAAGAAATTCAGTACAGTAGTCGATTATCTGAACTAATTGGGATCTAGGGCAGTTTGGATAATCAAACTGTTCGGATAATCAAACATATATTGAACCAGGTAAAAAATTTCTAAAATCTTGTTTTTTTTCTGCAAGCCGGGAATATTCTTTTCAACCACTGAGTGAATCCAGTGGACAATAAAGAATATTTTTCACACATGAGCAGGCTACAAGCTAAAAAACATGCACAATTAAATACATATAAAGTTTACATATTCAGACTTTATAATTTTTCCTACTCAAAAGCCTTGGAAGGCTGTGTTCGGATAACTGACTGTTCAGATAAATTACATTCAGATAATTGACTATCTACTGTATAATAAAAGTCATTGGATTACAAAGTAGGCTTTGCAAACACAAGCAGAGGCCCTACAGATAATCTTACAATGATACTGGAGCAAGGATGGAAAATTCTGTAATTAATTCTGGTGGCAGGATTAAAACTACCAGAATATAGGATGGTAGCATTAAGAAGTAAGGCAGCAGGAGGAAGCGCAGGATGTAGCCTGCTTTTGCTTTACTGAAACTGGCTAAAATAATCAGTCATATACTTTTCTTGAATTCTGCAGCTCCCCTGAGAGTCTTAATAACTCTCTCAAGAGTCCAAGATTGCAAGAATCAGGTAGAACACTGATCTAAACAGTCCTAAGCAATACGCAATGTGTGTATATAGAATTGGATTCCCCCAAAATAAATACCCATGTTTTGGAAGGAATATTGGCTGCTGATAGGGTTGCTGAGGAAGGGGGGGCGGGCTAATAGGATGAAGCAGCCAATAGTTATGTCTGCTGTCCCAGAAGAAGGATTGGAGGAAGGGGGTAATCCAGTGCCTTTGCAACTTGTGGGGGAGATCAGGAGTTTCAAAATTATCTCCTCTGAATACAGGGGGTGACAATGATGTCTTCATGTTATTCCACTAGCTCCTCCCGCAGCTAGGAACCTTGACCAGATGTTATAGGAATAATGACTCCCACCTTTGTGCCTGCATCTTCCATCAGATCCCATTCTACATAGGGCACCAAGTTAGTTACCAGTGAGGTCAACTTCCCAAGGAGTCAGGAAGCCTATTTAGTGAAGGGACATGCTCAGAGATAGTCAGAAAGGAGCAAATGAATGATTCAGGGTCGGGTGAAAACCAGGGGAACTGCCAGAGGCTCCATGTTGTTTGGGGTGATGGGGGGGTTATATAAAACTAAATAAATAAATAACATACCTAAGCTACTATTTCTTTAATCTACCATCTTTTTTGAGGTCCTGCCCCCCTGGCCCCCTCCTCTCCTCTGATGCATGTAGGAATAAGCTGATGTAGCCGCAAATTAGCCAAAGCTTTCCATTATATTTCCAGCCTTAAAATGTAGCTCAGAAATTAAAAAGACACATTTTAGATAATTATTATACAGCTGGAACTTTTTTTTTTCACATAACTATCATAACTATAGTCTTGTGAAATATATAGTCAGCATGTCAGCACATACATGTGTGTATATATATATATATATATATATATATATATATATATATATATATACATATATGTGTGTGTGTTTGTGTGTGTGTGTGTGTATTTGGCATGCTGGCATATGCAAAGATACTGCTTTCTATATAATGTGGTGGCTACTTAACATTGGCTGTTATGTACTCATTGCCTCAGGCTCAGGTCATAGATGAATGCAATCCTCAATGGTGTACATTTACTCAACTTTCAAAACAATAAATGAATAAAATCAAAAATCTGTTGTGTGTTTCTAATGTAATTTATACTTATTTGCCAGATATTTCATACAGTGATTTATATATTTGTTGAGACAGCCCACATATGTACTTTGTCTGTTGAGTGCAAAGTTTCATCCTTATTTCTGCAAGATACACTGTAATTGTTTCTTTGCTGAAGTTTGGGCTAGATCCCAAAAGCTAGTTGTGGACAGCACAGTACACTGAAGGAAGACTTCAGCGCTTCAGGTACTTAATTATTCAGCGTGGGATAATTAGAGATTCCACGCATGCCATCAGATTCCAAAAAATATTCTGCATGTCCAACGCAATTTAAATGTAGCAAATTGTAATACTGACTCTGTTTCCAAAAACTTTGGTGAATGCCAATTCCCCAGCCCCCCTCCCTGTTCTTGTTGTGGTGTTAATCTTGGTGGCTTTGAAACTGCACGCCCCTCTTGTAAATTTGTGTTTGGACACTCCTTCTGGGCATCTATTCTCCTGCTTTATCCACACTGTCCTCAGACTTGCATGTTTTACACCCTCCTATCTCCTCATTACTTCCTTTGACCTGTCTTTGTCTCATTCTACTCGCTTCATCCTCTCTTTTTCTCTCTCTTTTCAGAGCACACTCAAGCAACTCTGCAGTCTGCGGCTACCACCCCACCCATACAGTCTAAGAGGGAGTCAGTACTGCAGAACTAAACAAGGATATACATTCTGAGACTCAAGAGCAGGGTCAGTCCACCCAGGCATTCTACTTGTATGTGTTATGAGAATGAAGCTATAACATTAGCAGTGTTTCTTAGTAGTTCTCAGCGTGCTAATAAAACTGACTGTTGTAGCCTTGTGCCCCCCCCCCCAGCTAGTGCAGTAATCCTAACTGTCCAATAGACAGTATACATTTAATTTGGATCTCTATGATTAAATTAACCATCAAGCAGCCCTCTCAGTGCTTTCTGCCTTAGTTTGTATCACTTGAGCCCCACCTGTTTATTTGCATCTCTGTACATTCCCCTTCATTGCTAATGTATCTCCCTACTCTAATCTGTGCACAAACTGGCTACTAATAAGCAAGTCAATTTGAAGACACACTCCCAACCTTAATAAACTTTGTTGTCTCTTCTCTCCTTCATGTTACAGTTAGAGTTTGAATTATTACTTACCCCTGCTGAGGCCTTCACTGATAAATTTCCACTGATTGCCTCTCTGGTTTCGCTGGCTTCTTTGCATTCCACCTGGTTTACACCCCATGTGCTATCCCCCTCCCCCAATACTAAGTCTATATTAGAATCCTGCTGAGCATGGAGCCATCCTTAAATTACAAGTGTCCCACCAGGACACAAGTGCTCTTCAGCAATTGAATTCTGCTTGCTGGTAAGCCATTAGACCTCAGGAATTTGTTTAGTGCTCAGATTTGTAAAGTAACACTTACTTTTTGCTGCCCATTACTCTTGTCTTGGTGGGCTCTGCCCCACTCCGTTCGCCCTCGCTAATGCTCGGGCTGTCTCCACTCCCCTGCCCTGCCCCCAATTCCCTCCCACCCCACACTATCTCTACATTTATAGTAATCACAACCACACCCACAGCTCAACCTCATATCACCTCCACCAATCACATCTCCTCAAGTCAGATCACATTACACCACACACACTTGCTCCACCAAAAAATACTCCCAACCATTCTCATTCCCGGTAGGCATTATTACATCACCCCACACTACTTACCCATCCACATATAGTGCAACCCTATAATTCCTATCCACATCTCCATCTAGAACCAACTTAAACTTTATAGCCATGACTATCACACAACTAAGTTTAGTCTGTCTTCTCATAATTCTTTATAACTCCACAAGTTATCACTCTAGCAATATCCCTACAATTAGCAGCACAACACTATATTATGCACTCTCATATACAGACACCTCACATTATAATAATATCTGCCCACAATTGTTCAAGAACTACATAACAGACCAATTCAGAACTAAACACATATGCTCTCATTCCTATTCCAAAAAACACGATACTTTCTCACACTCATCACCAAACTCCATCTGTATCACCATTTTAATACCAGGCTCACCATAAGTGGGGGCATCCACCCGAACCCAGGCCCAAATTCACCCTGTCCAACAAACTGCTCCAACACAAATGTCAGAACATAACACCCCCACTATCTTCATCCCTGGGCAAATCAACAACAGCAGCAAAACCAACCATCTTTTAATGCAAAATATTAATATTAGAAGTATCAAAAATAAAATACCTGAACTCCAGGCCACAATAGCACACTACTCCCCAGACATAGTTGCTTTAGTAGAAACCTGCCTAAATAAAAACATAGCTAACTCAGAAGTTCTCCCTACCCGCTACAATATCATTAGACAAGATAGATCACTTCATAAAAGGGGTGGAACTGCCTTACTGTACAAGTCCAACTTAACTGTATGTCAATTACCAAACTCCTACCCCTCCCCCAATAATTGGGACATACTTATCTCACAACTTCAACTTCACCCTAAAAAGGTCATCGCCACAATTGTGATCTATATTCCACCTGGTAATACACTTGCTAGCCTTGAAGACTTCTTATCCTGGTGTTCTTCCACATACCTACAAGAAAAACTTATTCTGGGGGACTTCAACCTAGATTGGTTCACCTGTATATCAGAACCAAGTAATCTAATAAATCTCCATGGCTACCAGCAGCTAGTCCAAATTCCAACTAGATGTAATAAAAAATCTAAAAGGGAATCCCTTGACTGGGTCCTAACAACCCCACATTGTACCCCCACACAGACAGTCTCCCAGACACCTTAAGTGACCACAACATAATATAGCTTATATGTAGTAGAACAAGCATATGCAAAACCACCAACTATAAATCCACTAGAAACACAAAAAATTTCTCACCCGAGGTCCTCAATACTTTACTTTGTAACTGTGACTGGACCCACCCTAAAATCCCTCCCACTTGACCAGGCTGTAGCATATTTCAACAAAAAAATTCTACAACACCTAGACACTGTTACTCCATTGTGCAAAATCAAGGTTAGAACCTCTACAAACCCCTGGCTCAGTAAAGAAACCAAGCAAATCCTCAAGTCCAGAGACACTGCCTGGCTTTACTATCAAAAAAACAAAGAAACACAAAGCCTAAGTACCAAGAACTGTGCAACTGTGCAAAAAAATGCATTAGGCTGGACAAAAAAATCCTACTACACAACATTACAAACTAAATACCAATACAACCCCCAAAATTTTCAAAAAATGTAAACCAGCTACTAAAACCCACCCAAAAGGCTACCCCCAAACCAACCACCCCTGACACTAAAGTTCCCATTGAAACACAATTCAACTCCCACTTTGTGAAGTAAATTCTATCCTTAGTATCACAGAACAGTTCCAACCTCACTATCCCCCCAACACAAATAACATTAATACAAGCTTTAACCTCAAAACAGTTTCCACTACTTCAATCAAAAGCATGCTCTCCAAACTAAAAACTGATCAACAGCAGCTGACCTACTGCCCAGTTATTTCTTGAAACTCACAGCAGATGCTATTGCTATCCCAATCTCCACTCTCATAAACAGATCAGTTGTTGAAAACTTTGTGCCCAAACTCTGGAAGATATCCTATGTTACACCCATACATAAAGGCAGGACCTCCACTGAGCTTAATAACTACAGACCCATTGCTTTACTCTCCCCCCTGGCCAAAATCCTAGAAAAATGCATCCATACCCAGGTGCTAAAATATCTCCTAGACAGCAACATCCTGTCACCTACTCAACGTGGTTTCAGACCTGCCCATACTATCACTACAGCTCTCCTCTGCTTCACAGACAGAGTAAACGGTCTCAAAAACGAAGGTCTGCAGGTGTCAAGTCTTTTTTTGGATATGTCCAAAGCATTTGACACAGTCTCGCACCAAATCCTGCTAAACAAACTAAACCAATATCACCTATCAAATTCTACTCTTACCTGGTTCCAAAGCTACTTAACTGACAGGTACCAAGCTGTGAAATGGGAAAATTATCTCTCTCCTCAGCTGCCCATAACTATAAGAGTTCCACAGGGTTTTATCTTAGGACCACTACTATTCACAATCTTCACAAATGACCTCCATACCTCCACACAGCATGCATCTATCATTCAGTATGCAGATGATACTATCTTAATCTGTGCTGCACAAAACATCCCCACCCTCCTGCAAACAACTCAACTATCATTCTCTGATGTTGAAAATTACCTTACCAAAGCCCAACTTATCCTTAATCCAAAGACAACTTAGCTTATGATTATAACCAGTTCTAACAAAAACACTGATAACAGTCAATTCACTATCTACTCCACAAATGCTACTCCAATCGCTCCAGTGGCATAGGCTAAACTATTGGGAATAACCATAGACTCCCACCTAAAATTTGATAGTCATCTCAACTTAACTATTAAAAAAGTACATGCCAAACTGGGATCACTCTACCGTATCAAACCATTTCTTACCAACAAAACAAGATCAGCCATTGCTCGCTCCCATCTTTTATCCACCCTACTTTATGCATCTCCCATTCAGACTAAAACTAAGCAAAATGGAAGCCCGCTATAACAGAATTGCCCAATTTGCTGCAAATTGCTCATATAGAACTCATCACTGTACTGCTTTGAGACAGCTCCACTGGCTTGAACTGCCCAACCTCCTAACCTGCAATCAGCTCTGCCTCTGTCATTCTATCTATTATCTTCCCAATAAGTGTCCTGCCCTCAAAAACCTAGTACAATATAATTCAGCCAAAAGGCCTCTTAGATCATCAAGCAAACTACTACTAGAAGTCATCAACAGCTACAGTAGCTTTTAGTGGCTAAAAAATGGAACTCTCTTCCCACTAGCATACAAAACACATCAGCCAAAGCCTCCTTTAAAAACCTCATAAGGCAACATCTCAAGAAATGTTGGCAGTGCCATGATTGCTCCCCAGGCTAGTGAAAGCGGATAAGGTACACATACTAAACCTAGAGTACTTGATAATAGTTTTCACTCTTACTCACAAACACTGGCTAAGGTACAATGTATGTACTGTACCTGTGTACTATGCATGTATTCTACCTATGTTCCAAATTTCAGCTGTACACCACAAATCTATTAATTACCTTTATTTTTAAATTAATCTTTTTTTGTTTGTTCTCTCCACTGTAACTGTTTATGTGCTGCATACCAGTGTAAAAACATGTCTATTGTAATTTGTGTGTATACTGATCATGTCTAAATATCTAAATGTATCTGTAATTTTTCTATGTGGAACTTTTCTCCCCGGGCCTCTGCTGAAAAATTGGCCTTTTCGGCTCAGTCAGACACCCCCGGTTAACAAATGTAAAATAAAATAAAATAAAATAAATTGAGTGCAGTGAGATGATATTTTGATTTCAGACACTCCTACCAGTTCCTTCTCTTCAGCTTTATCTACTGTGTACAGAGAGTCATTTGGGAAGGACAACCCCTGTAGCCTCTTAATCCTGCTCTGTTCTCCCCCCTCAAAAAAAAAATATACTTTATTCAGCTGTTCTAACTGTAACTGTCTTAGTTTGCTGTTCTGTGTGCTCTTATCTGTTCAGTTGCTCTTACTCTGCACTTATTACTGCTTGTTTGTAGCCTCCTAATTTACTGCCTTCTGCGCTTGTTTTGAGCCATTTGTTAATTTAATTGGAAAAAAAAAGTCTAAGCTTGTTTCCTGCCTTTCCTGTAACTAGTTTAGTCCAGATACAGATTTGCTGTATCCAGGACTGTTTGTAAGCTTCTGAGCCCTCCAAGGCTTTCTGTGTTGGAGGGAAGCCTTCTAGCTTATCAGTGAGAGTGGTAAGCACTAGGTAGCCTATCTACCACAAGAGAAGTGGATTCTGGCCCAGAAATTGTAGTTCATTGGTGGTTTGGGCAGTTTTTCCCCATCTCTTTCAACTTTCTGATCTAAAAGCCTGCATTTGCACTTGTTTTCCATCTTTCCTATAACTAGTCTAGTCCAGATACAGATTTGCTGTATCCAGGATTGTTTGTAAGCTTCTGAGCCCCCCAAGCCTTTCTGTGCCGGAGGGAAGCCTTCTAGCTTGTCAGTGGGAGTGGTAAGCACTAGGTAGCCATCTACCACAACAGGAGTGGTCTCTGGCCCAGAAATTGTAGTTGTTTGAGCAGTTTTCCATCTCTTTCAACTTTCTGGTCTAAAAGCCCCCATTTGTACTTTCCGTGCCTTTCCTGTAACTAGTCTAGTTCAGATACAGATTTGCTGTATCCAGGACTGCATGTAAGCTTCTAAGCCCCCAACCCTTTCTGTGTTGGAGGGAAGCCTTTTAGCTTATCAGTGGGAGTGGTAAGCATTAGGTAGCCTATCTACCACAAGAAGTGTGGATTCTGGCCCAGAAATTGTAGTTTATTGACCGTTTGAGCAGTCTTTCCATCTCTTTCAACTTTCTGGTTTAAAAGCCTGCATTTGCACTTGTTTCCCACCTTTCCTGTAACTAGTCTAGTCCAGATACAGATTTGCTATATCCAGGACTGTTTGTAAGCTTCTTAGTGGTGCCAAAGTCTGCTCTTCAATTTTTCCCTTAGATCTGCTAGTTCTCTCCACTCCTGCACTTTTACTAGCTTATTAGTCTAGCACTTTACTAGACTTGTAGCAATTATTGTAGCACACAAAAGTGCTATCAGCACTAAATGTTCTACAAGGAAACAGCTCCAGTACTTATTATTAATGCCCGCCCCTCCAGACATGTCTAAAGGTCAGTTCCCTATACTTTCTCCTATTAACCTGGTGAACTTGGCCATCCTGAGGCAATGTAGCAACTGCTTCATGTACACCGACAACCCTCTCCTCTTACCTCTCAACACTCAGACTTGCGAGAGATGCACTTATATATCCAAATTGGAAGCCACAAACACTCCAGCCAAGACCAGAATAGCTGGTCAAGAGGAGAAGGTCGGCACTTGCACCACACTACATGGAACACATAGCCCTCCAGAACACACACCAGCACTGCCTTCACATAAAAACACAAACCACACACCCACCTTCACAGAGGGTCTCAATAAAAATCTACCCAAACAGCAGAGAGCCCCCAGGCAGAAATGCACTCGGCCACCACAACAAAATGCTAATCATGAGGCACATAACTCTCCTAAACAGTGTGCCACTCAACCAAAGCCCCTAAGGCAAAACAGCATGCCCAACAGACTAGTTATAGGTGACTCGATAGTGAGGCACACTGATGTCCCACTCAATAGGTTGAATAAGGAGAAAGTAACAGTCAGCTGCCTGTCAGGTGCCAGGATCCACCACATAATGCACGCACTCAGGTCCTTCAATAACAGGTACAAATATGACTCAGTCATTGTACATGTGGGTGTGAATGACCTGAGATGTACCTCCCTGGATTACATGAAAAGAGACATAAAGGAGCTCTCGGATTATGTAACCCAGGCGGGTATGACCCTAGCCCTGAGCAGCATCCTACCATCACCCAGCATGATACCACAGTCCAAGCAGAAAATGATTGATTTCAACACTTGGCTAAGTTTCTGGTGTCACTCTAAGGGGATCCAGTATCTGTCTGCCTGGGATGGCATGATTGACAGACCTCGATGCTTTGCCAGAGATGGTCTGCATCTGTCAACTCTGGGCTTCCGGATACTGACCAAGGCTCTTGCCACCCCTATAGTGCCTTTCTTAGGTGGTGTTCCAAAGCCCAAATTACCACCAAAACAGCTACAAACAAATGCAATCTGAGTGTCATGCTGATGAATGCTAGAAGTCTAAATCTCAAAATGCACTCACTCGAAGCACTCCTTAAAATGGAGAACATCAACATTTGTGCTGTAACAGAGACCTGGTTTAAGGCAGCAGAAAGCACCCCTACACTACCAGGCTATAACTCTTTCCACACCTTTCGGCTCCAGAACTTGGACCGAAGCTCCAAAGGTGTTGTGTTTCCATATTCATAAAGGATGTGCACACCTCCAGACTGGTAGCCTAACATAATGCATCAGAAATACTTCAGGTGCAGCTAACACTGGGTAAGACAGCGATTCAGGTTGTAGCCTGCTATAGGTCTCCAACCATGTCCCAAGACTCACACTCCACATTCCTAAGCACCCTGGAAAATATTAGGGTCCAACGTAACACTCTCATACTAGGTGACTTCAACTACCCCTCTATTAACTGGGAAAACTACTCATGTACCAATACACTTGACCAATATTTCCTGGAGTTCATTAATTCCAATGCCCTGGACCAGCTCATTCTTACCCCCACTAGAGGTAGCAACATCCTTGACCTGGTCATTACTAACATGGGCGACCATTGCTCTACACCAATAGTCAGCTCCTCCGTGTTTAGATCTGACCACAAACTAATCACCTTGGAAATCCACATCCCTCCCACCCACCACCCCTGCAAAGGTAAACACCATGAAAAACTTCTCCAAAGCTAACTTTGGTTTCCTAAAAACAGAGGTGGCTAACTACATGGCGCCCATGCAAATGGAGAATACTTGCATGACTGCTGAATCATACACCAATGCACTGTACAAACACGTACACAAATGCATGGATTTTGCCATACCCCAATAGAACTAAGATGCTCTCCTCCAAAAAAGGATGCCAATCTGGTGGCCCCTGCCATAAACAAACTCTACAATAGAAGGAGGAAACTGATGCAGAATAAGGTGAAGTCCCAAGATTGGAAAAACTCCCTTATCAGCCTCAACAAAAAGTAGAGATCCCTCATCAAATCTTCTAAAGCTAGCTATAAAAACAGAATTGCAGCAGGCAGTAAAGACAACCACAAGGTCTTCTATAGTTATGTAATGAATCTCCACAGCAATACCCAGATTTGCTCTGAGCTACTGCACAATGGTACCTCCTATACCGAGCCAACAGATATTGCCAATATATTTGCTGACAGATTCAGTGCCAACTTTACCCCCCCCAAGAACAAATCACAATATCAGTAGATTTCCAGGCACCTAGTATTACTGCTGCACAGGTTAAAACAGCACTGTCCAAGGCCAAGAATACAGCTTCTATGAGACCTGACAATATCCCTGGCTGTGTTCTACATGAACTACAGAGTGAACTGGCACCTCACCTGTGTGCCCTGTTCAATCACAGCCTCACCTCAGGCTTTGTCCCTACTGAATGGGCCATTGCTACAGTCATCCCTCTCCACAAAGGAGGAGCGACTACAGACCCTGGGAACTATTGCCCCATTAGTCTGATGAGTCTGATATGCAAAGCTATGGAATGCATCATCATGGACCTAATAAACAAGGATATAGTGAATCTCCAAACTCTGGATCCCACACAGTTTGGTTTTGTGAAAGGTAGATCATGCCTGCTCAACTTGGTTGACTTCTTTGAATCACTCACCAGAGCTGTGGATGAAGGCAAGCTGGTTCATACAGCCTACCTTGATCTGGCCATTCCCTACTCAGGACTCATAGAAAAACTCACTAAGCTAGGCATCAACCCCTATATCACTAGGTGGGTTGCAAACTGGCTCACAGATAAAACCCACAGTGTGAAACTAGCTGACTCCAAGTCAGACTGCTGACTAGTGTTGAGTGGAGTTCCACAGGGTTTAGTCCTGGGTTCTCTCCTGTTTGGTATCTACTTCTCTGAAGTCTAGGCCAACATGAAGGGACTCTGGCTTTAAAGTTCGTAGATGATTGCAGGTTTGGAGCTATTATTAACTCCCCAAGTGATGTTGACATCCTACACAATGACCTTACTGAGATCAACGATTGGTGTCAGAACCATGACCTTAAGCTCAACACCAAAAAATGTGTCGTTATCCCCTTTAGGAAAAACCCAGTTCCCATGAATTACCATATTGATGGTAGTCCACTGAATGCAGAAGGCGTTATAAGAGATCTGGAAACACAGGTTGACAGCAACCTCTCTTTTGATCACCACATTGCCACTGTGGTCAGAAAGTCCTTCTATATGGCACATCTCATTACTAAGGGTTTTGCATCCAGGAAGAAAGGTCATTGTCTCCCTCTACTCTTCCGTCATTAGGCCAATCATCGAGTAAAATGCCCCATTTGGCATGTACCTCACTAGACACCTGCAACAACTGGAGAGGCTGAAAAAGTACCTTACAAAGAAGATACTAGGCCTTAAACACTTGTCTTATATGGACAGACACAAAAAACTCCAACTATTCTCTGTCTCATATCACCTACTTAGAGGCAATCTCTGCTTGACTTACAAAGCCATGTCTAACCCAGCTCTGTTAGAAATGCTACATCTAAAGAAATCCCAATCCCTCCACACCACATGCTCCAGAGACCTCAGCCTCATTACCACAATCAACAGAATGTACTGGAGGGACAGGTTCATAATCCAGAGACTGCCCATGCTATGGAATAGACTTCCCATACATGTCAAGCAGAGCACCTCACTGACCCTCTTCAAAAGAAATCTTGATGAGTGGATGGGAAATAGAAAATTCACTCCGGGGATAATTCCAGCGGCTCTACTCAACAGAAGCACTGGAAACTAAGGTCGGGTGGCACGATGCCAGGTTAATCCTATGGCTAGGCTTGTAAAGGTCCCAGGGCCATCAGCCTAGTACACACCTATAACCTATGAACCTATTCCCATGGAATCCTACAGAATCTGTAACAATACCTACAAAAAAAATGCTACCTGCAGTAAATGAACTGCAGCAGGTTGTGGTACTGTAAGCTATGGAGGAGGATCTGGCTGTGCTTCCTAGAAGGCAGCCAGCTAAACATAGAGTCAGGCTGCAACTAAACCAGCTCTCAGATCAAGAAATCATTGGCAGATACTGCCTAGACAGATAGCTGGTGCAGGCTGTGTGCAAAGTCTGTGTTCCACATGTCTGTGTGGACATTGTGAGGCAACCCCATCCCTCTCAAAACAAAAGTGTGTTTGAGCCTAAGTGTACTGGCATCTGGGAGATTCCAACAACATATGGGAGATGCTATAGGAGTGTCACAGCTACCAGTCATATCCTGCCACAATTCCTGACAGCAATGTGCACTAAAGTAGATGAACACATACACTTTCCATCTACCCCCAATAGTCTGCACCCACATCCCTATTAAGACGACAGTGCACCCAGAAGCAGAAAGATACATCAATAGAAATGAGTGGCCACCCCTAAACTGCCAGTTTGTGTGTGCAGCATATGGCAGACACACCCTAAAAGTGCATGTCATGTGCGACCACAAGTCCAGGCCTACATTAATATATTGATGTTCAGGTGTTGCCCCACCACAGCAGCACAGATTGCATCTAATGGCAATCAGTCAATAGACGTACACACTGAGCATTAGACACAGCAACATAATCATAACATGTAACAGTATATAAATCTATCATGACACAGACCATCAGCTCAGGCCACACGTGACACAAGTATGCATATAGACATACGTCTGTGAAACCCATTCCTAGCTGTCCACTATCAAAAGATGCAAACAGGAACAAAATCAGGACTTACTGCAGAACTGTTGTCAGTATCGCAAGCAACATATATCAATGTAAAGTGTGGAAAAAGGTTAATGTACTAAATGGAGATACCTACAGTTAATAAAAATGTCAGACTCCCATGGCATCAAACTTCACAACAACCACCACAAACAGATGACATTGTCAGGGGTCGGCACAGCAATCATCATTGCCACAGGGCACGACTGACACTATAGGATATAGTGGATCAACTCTCAGTGTTACTTTAATACAGTCTAGGTGTCCATGCTAATGACTCACACTGCAGTCCTGGCTCCCCCTACCACATATGGAAACACTCGGCCCATATTGCTCCACATGAAGTGACATCTGGTGACATCTGCATGTGGAGACACACTGTGGGGAGGAGTATGGGTGCAAGTTTACTCTCTGGTCATGACTGCTGTGCCCACACTGGATTGTGAATGCAGCAGAATTGTGTGCACATTACTGCATAGACAATGATGCTTAATTGGCAAGGGTTGGTCTGCTGAGAGGTGGTCTGCCTCTCCCATGTGGCACAGTCAGGGCATGCAGAACCCTGCTCATTCTAGAGCACTGCCATAACCAGGGATTCAACCAACTGTGCCACAGATAACATGCTTTCATTCTGTACAACCAATGCTGCCATGACCTCACTGTGTCTGTGCTTCTGTCCTTCATGCAGCACACACAGCTGGTGTGCAACACGGTCTGTGGCACAGGCAAGTACATGAATGTCAGATCCAAGATGTTGCTGGGAATACTCATTTGCCTGTAGGGGTAGGCGCATACCCTCTGACACATGCACATGCATACCAGCTACACACCTACATCTATTGTGATGGGGAGTATCGACATGTTGCGGAGAGCTGCCAATATCACCAGCAGACTCAATATGAGGCTGTCATCCACAGGCCTCATCCTGTCCACTGTCTGATGTCCCCACATTGTCAGAATGACTGGATACGTTTTCCTCTACATCTGAGGCAACACCCTCATCCATATGACTGTCACCATCTGGGCCAGACTGTGTCACCAAATCTGTATCCTGTGTGTCAGGGGCCATCCTACCATAGTGAGACACTTACCTGGCTTTTGAAAGACAGAGATAAAAAAAACAAAACATCAGAAGACTGACCACTTGGAACACCGCCATTTAACTACAGGTAAGTAACCACTTGGCCAGCATGTTGACCTTTGCCCCTTACCTGCACGGTAGTGCGTTTTTGGAGTTGGTATATTTAGTTAGGGGAAGTGTGGGAGGTGCAGCCCCACACATAGGGTGTGGGGGGGACAAAGCCCACCACGAGTGGGTTTTCTTTGCTTCAGTTTTAGTTTGTTTGCCAGGTTGGCCAAGCGGTTGCTTACCTGTAGTGAAATGTCGGTGTTCCGAGTGGCCGGTCTTCTAGAGTTTCATTTTTTTTTTGTCTCAGTCTTTTGAAAGTCAGGTAAGTGAGCTTTTGGGTTTTAGAAGTGGACCCACTGAGACACATCAAAATCGTGAATGGGCTAATGGAGGATAAAGCCAGAGGGCATTTTAAAAAAAGTGACAGATGACACAACTCAGGAAAACATGCTTATATGACATGCTGCACATCATTACTGACTTACGTCACATATATATCAATACAGGGTTACAGACATGACTTACCAGGAGGTCTTGTCTGGGTATGGTCTAGGGAACCTATATAACTGTGAGTTAACAATTATGTTACATATACAACACACATGACATATGTGAGGTATACAGGCATAACACACACCTGACATGTCCTCGTGGGAATCCATCACTGAAGGTGAGGGCTGAAATGCAACTGTTATAGGGAAACAAAGGCATAAATGCAGAATTATTAATCGCATACTTGCCAGCATGTAACATCCCAAATTATATAAAGCACACAGTATGTAATTCATGCACATACCAGTTAATCATGGCTGAGGTGGTGATGGTCACTGTCCTATGCAGGGGTAGAAGGGCACAGTATTACTGGAGGACAACAACAGGAATAACAGCAATGACATGTAGGAAACAGCAGTAATAGCATACCAGTAACACCCTCCCGATGTGGACCTGCAGTGTGCAAATACAGACAAACCAAACAAGTCATTTATGCATGCAGCAGCAGCAGCAAACTAACAGGTCATGGTGATGCTCATGTGATGTATGGTGTACATGTTGGCCAGATGTTCCTGTGTAGAAAAACAGCGACTTTAATTTCAGACAACACAGTTATGCAGCACAGTGCTGCAGCCTATGAACATGGCAGGGATCCATACCTGGTCTGTCAGTAGGTGCACCTGCAAGGCTCATGTCCCCTGAAGATGTACCTGTAGTTTACAATATCATGGAATATAAATATGGCAGTATACACCACTGTTATGACAAGAGCTAGAGGCAATAACAGGTAATGGTCACAGTAACAGCATATGGTGACACTTACCTCTCGTCCTGCTGTTTTGCAGAAGTGGATGGACCCGTGCAAATGAATGCAGACAACATTGCACATGTTGGCTATACTGTCATATATGTATTGAAGTTGTATGGCAACATGTCATTGCACTTACTTTGGTCATCATCACCCTGTGTAGACCCATGTGCGCGATGCAAGTCTGCTGCAACACAAAAATAAACATACATGAATATGCATGCAACACCAATATATACTGAGTTAACATAAATATGCATCATTGTTATGCAAAGTAAAACATACATGTGCAGCCTGGAACACCTGCTTCAATCCCACCCTAGATATGTGGCACTCCCAACTCGTATGCAGTGATGTGAAAAATGTGTGATCTCATCAGGGGGCATCAATGGAGGGCCATCACTGGTGGCATCTCTCGACCTCTCATATCAGCATACCTGGCTGGCTGCAAGAAGAGTCATGTCAGAGCACTGTTGGCAACAGGCTACAATGGATCTACTGTGACCTGCATCAGCATTAATCATGTTGGGGAGATTGATCCATGCTTCGTTCCTCCATATTATATTTCCTGTCCATCCAAGGAATTTATGTCCATGCTGTTACAGAGAATATACTATAATTTCATTTTCTTGCACAACCTTAATTTCACGCCTACTGCCTGCCCTGCACTAGCCAATCTAGTCACTCCTTAAACACCAAATCAACCCCTATGATCAGAAGACAAAAATCTCTTAGCCATCTCAAAACCCAAAAGAAAAGCAGGTCACTCTCTGTATTCATACTCTGTCCCTATACTATGGAATTCATTACCTCTAGCTACCAAGTCTATGTCTGGCCTAACCCATTTCAAAGCTTTTTAAAAAAATCATCTTGAAAATACATGTCTCTGCTCCTGCTTAAAGCCTGCCTAATGCTCAGCTCTTCCTCTTCTTCTACATTAGCCTCATCCTCCTCTTCTGTCACATTTCATTCCCTCACAGTCTGCAAAGATCCTAAGGCTCTCCTAACTCCTACTCTGTTTCTATAAGATATCCTTAAGCTACTGCTTAGACAGTAATACCTCTATTCTTCTTAACTCTCTCACTATCATTCTGCATCAGTAACTTTCTGGCTATTATTTTCCTAACTGAAACAAACATTCTACATTTTCATGTACTGTAACAGTCAGTGGGAGGGTGGCCTAATGGTTAAGGTGTTTGCCTTTCAAACACAAGGTGCAGGGTTTGAGTCTCACAAGGAATAACTGACTAGGCTTAAAATGACTTGCAAGAGCAGTTAGCCTAGTACTAACCTATGAATCTATGCACTACCTACATACTAGTTTGGATACTATCTACTCATAGGCTATGTATGTAGTGAGAGTTGACTACCATTCTCTACAATGTTTTAACTCTATAGAATTGTCTAGATGTATACTATATATTGTAATATCTTGTAGCATAGTTTATGTTCTTCCAACTTATTTTTGTATAGTATTTTTAGTATCATTTGTATTGTATTGGGTTATCTGTAATTGTATTGTACTGTATGTGGAGCTTTTCTCCCCAGGCCTCTGCTGAAAATGAGTTCTGTAGACCCATTCAGACCACCCCAGTAAACAATTGTCAAATAAATAAATAAATAAATATGTTCCCATGGGATTTATTTGTTTAATATTGTTCATCATATTCATACTAATAAACATTTTAGATGTTTCTGTTGTCCAACACATAAGGACATCATTTTACACATCCCGTGTGGATGTGTATCACTGATGCCTATAGCTCATAGGCCACTAATAACTATGTATTTGTCTGTTACCTGTAATACTTTGAGAGTATCACCTAGATTCTATATGTATGTGTGAATAGTAAGTCATACAGACATTCGTTGGTCCATTCTGCTTTACAAAGTGCACAGTATTATTAAAATCCCATTTGTTTAAGACAAAACCACTGCATGTCCAATTGTTAATCATATCTTCTACGTTGAAAACTTGATGCTGTCTGGCAGTTTTGCAGAGTATCAGGGATTATAGCATTCATGTGTCGGATGTTTCTATATTAATCCGTTATCTACACTAATATGGATGCACACACACAACAGTAATTTGTTAACAAGGAAGGGTAATGTGTGTTAGCCCATCCTATAAAGCAATAGGACAATGTGTGTATATCTTGACTTAGGGTGGGTTCCAATCCATGTAGGGGAAAGCTCTCAAACTTTATTCGGATTGTTGTGGCTGTGCAAAAGTTTTGGAAATGCTGTTATAGCTACCTGCCTGTTGATATTAATGGATATTATGCACATCCTTATGACTATAGCATTTATTTGTCGCATTTCAATGAATATTTGTGTAATCCATAATGTTTTGCCAACAGCAGCTCTTTTACTACAGTTTTATGTGTAAAGCTTTCAACAGACTGGGATAGTGCTGCAAACAAATTTGGAATATGATAACATTGGCAAATAGAATTCAATGTATAAGTGTGTGATTGTTTATTAATTCAAATTCACCTTCCTTCTCATACTTGTATTTGGAGGGAGTGAGATGGTCAGATATACATTTTGACTGTAGAACTGGTACATCCCCTGATATTAGGGATAATTTTGAGGCATACTTTGTAATTTGACAACAAAATATATGTATATATTTTATATCCTCCAACATAACAGCAGCTGTGTGTTACATGACAGTGTTCTACTGTCTGATGTTGAAATTTTACAGTTGTGTTTTTGCATTGTGACCACTGTGCAGACATTCATTCATGCCTACAATTTTATTTTCATAAATGCACAGCATGTTGTACTTCTTGTAAAGCATAAGCCGTGATCCCTATTGCTACCCCATCTCTGCACATTCATAACTCTGATTTGTTTAACTGTATTTCCTCCATACACTTTCAGACAAGCTGGATTAGCTAGGCAAGCAAGTGTCCAGGTTTGGGTACAAGTATAGTTGAGAGGGGTAGGTATGAACCTAAGGCCCTCCAAAAATTTTCTTTTAATGTGTAAAGGGCTGTGTGTGAAACATTCAAAATAGTGTATGGAGATTCTGTAATGCTGTTGAATTTAAAAGTTAGAAAACATGAGCTGAGCAACACATATCAATGTTATTTTATACTTACATCATTCATACATGCTTTTTACTTTTTGCAGGTGATGAACAGTGCGTTAGGAATTGGGCCCTGTGCGTTGAGCGGATACACAGGCTAGAGCAGCAGCATAGGGAGAGAGGTATGTTGATTACTTTGTCCATTTTGTAAATAAAATAGATGTGGTCATTGTTATACAACTATTTTTTGCATTACCATGTATGCTACTGCTAATGCAGGAATACCCATGTGCAACTGAAGGCAAGTGCAATAGTCAGACAATCCCTGTGATTACAAATATGAATTAACATAAAAATATGTTTACATTTGAATTAGCAGCAAACCATTTTTGCAGAAGATAATATTTTGAACTGTACATCACAACATAGATGACAGACATTTTATGTGCAACTGTCATAGTGCTTTTGATTGTGATGTTTTCACATACAAGTAATAGTGCTTTGCCTGCATTTGCAATGCATCTATTGGCACACTTGTATGTATGGATTTGGTTCTCAGTGAGCAATCCGTTGTGTCAGTGTTCACACTGTTGTTGGTGGACTATGTCTGGCATGCCTTTTAGTTCAACATGGGTACTGCATCTGCCTACAACACCTTTGATGGTTTGGTTACAACATTTCCAGCTGTCTGTTACATAATCAGCAATCATCATTATTCTGTTTGCATTTTGTAGGGTAATACATACTGAGTGATAAATGTATGTAAGGCACTGATATATTTGTGGACAAGTAGTATTGTTTGTAGAACATAAATTATGTTTTCTTATGTCACAGGCTGTCACTGTGTTTATGATTGTGCATTACTTCTACTGTGTTGTGTTGCATTCCAAAAATCTGATGTTAGGTCAGCCAATGACCCCGTCGCCTTGCTCATCTCTTTTACATATGGCTTTAATATTTCACACTGGATTGTCATCTCCCTATATCTTCATTATAACAATATGTTAATTGGTGGCTGTTCATATGCCTCATTACATGCACAGACACCTGGGTCACAGATGACATCCACACACGAATGTAAATGTGCAAGGCACACATACAAGACAGGAAACATGGAGTTAGAGATATTCTCTCAGACAGTCCTCTGACCAATGTAGAGAGGCATATATCACAAGCATTAAACACTGCAGGCACAGTAATTGTGTTATGTTGTCATTTTCAGTGTAGTTTTATGAGTTAGGCACATTTCAGTGTTGCATGACAGAGTGTCACAAACTGTTTCTCTTCAAATGTCAGGATATTAACCATGCTGGCTATGTGCATACTTGTCAAGCATAATGATGGCTGATAAACAAGTGTTCAGGTAATGGCAGGATTTCTATTGATAAGCTGTGTTATGCATGCCATGGCAATACCTGGAGAAACCTGTTTGGAGAAACCTGTTCATATTCTGTGATGGATACAGTGTCCCTGACATCCTATTATTGGAGATGTCCATAAGCATAGATAATGTGAAATAGGGAAGGTGTATGCACGAGAAGCCATCCCCTAGCAGCAAATATGTTTATTACACTTCTCATACATAATCATTTTAGGCCATTTCATCTGAGAATGTGGTTTTAATGACACCTGCAATGAATGCTGTCAACCTTTATTCTAATGTGTAGACATAATATATCAATGGGATGGTACCTGATGTCTATTAGATTTCAGATGTGTACATCAGTTACTGTTTTTTATCAGTTATGACTTTCACAGGAATGTGCAGCCTGATAAACGTGGTTTTCATTGTTATGGATTTGATTAATGACCTGTATCGCATATGGTGGTACACCTGACCATGGCCAAACCTTATTCTAAGATTTTATACTGACTGTTTTCTGCCTGTGTATTGTGTCACAGTCAGTGTGTTATGCAGACATCTAGTAGCAAGTATGCAAAAGTACTTTCTTTCTTGTCTTGTGATTCACCTTGACAGAACATGGGACCCATGGATGCTCACCTATCAGATGTCAGAAATGAGCATATGCTAGACCTCTGATGACAATGATGGCTACTATGGAGATGACGATGATGATGAAGAAACTGGACCTGCATGTGCCATCATCCCTGCTGCACCCAAGAGAAGATGACACCCAGCAGCAAAACAAGATGATTGTCAAGAACAGATGTGGGAGGTGATGACTGATGCCTTTCAGACATAGATGAGTGGCATGATGGGGAATTTTTTCTAAGATATGGCATGGGCTATGTGGGACTTATTCAGGAAAATTAGCCCAGGAGATCATTTGTGATGTTCACCCCCATCAGGATGGGCCCTCACTGTAAGTATTGTCTCTGATCCACTTGTATAATGCTGCTTCCATGGTGTTTGCCATATAACTGATTGGACTGTACAGGCACACTTGTACATGCATAACATTTTGCTTATGTGATACATGGCCAAATGTACACTGCAGATGTCCTGTGACATTTAGTATTATGGTGCAATGGCTGCATGACAAGCATTACCACATTAGGCTTTCATTAAACATTCAACTGTCCATGAGTTGCAGCAGTTAGCATGCTGCTACTGGTGCAGGAGTTCCACTGCATACATGCGTAGGATCAGCAGTCACTATGCTGCTGCTAATGCAAGAGTTCCACTGTATACTTGTGTGGGATCAGCAATCATCATGCTGCTACGGGTGAAAGAGTTCCACTGCATACATGCGTGGGATCAGCAGTCATCATGCTGCTACTTGTGCAAGAGTTCCACTGCATACATGCGTGGGATCAGCAGTCATCATGCTGCTACTGGTGCAAGAGTTCCACTGCATACATGTGTGGGATCAGCAGTCAGCATGCTGCTACTGGTGTAGGAGCTCCACTGCATACATACGTGGGATCAGCAGTCAGCATGCTGCTACTGGTGTAGGAGTTCCACTGGATGCATGTGTGGGATCATCAGTCAGCATGCTGCTACTGGTGTAGGAGTTCCACTGCATGCATGCGTGTGATCAGCAGTTAGAATGCTGCTACTGCTGCAAGAGTTCCACTGCATGCATGTGTGGGATTCACAGTAACTCACAAACACAGCTATACCGCAGTGGTATGGATATGATCTGTGGGTTGCCATGTCATATCTGCTCAATAGAAGGACACATGCTCATGTGTTTTAGATGACACTTGTGCTGTCACACTGGCATACAGGCATTGTGTGGGGCATGTTTTGGCAATGATGATGCCATGTTGTATCATGTAAATGTCTGCTACATACAGACAGTCCTACTATACTGAATGCATAGACTGCCAATGTACCATTCACATACACACCATGGTAATGATTATTTATTTATTAACATTACAGTGTGCCTTCCCTAGCCTATGTTACATTTCTGCATCCATTCCTTACTGACATAAATTCACACATTTTGGCAAATGGTGCACATTTGTGCTGATTTATGTACATGTCCCTGCACATATTCTGATCAATACAGAAACTCCTTTGTACCTTGGGACTGTCAGCCATCACTGACTTAATGTTCATGTTCTGTAATGTTGTTCACAGGACTGTCCTTTGTTCAGTCCTAACCATGGTCAGTGATATCTAATTGCAGGTGTTTATTGCACATGTTGTTTTGCATTGGCATCACAGTGTATATGTGTATGTGTGTGTGATACTAATTCTTGTTTACTTATAACTTTTGCTGTTATATGATTGCACAATATTGTGGGTGTGTGATTTATTCATTGCCATATTTGTTGGTGGCAGCAATGCAGCCTGCCCATGTGACATACATTGGCCATTCATTTGAATGTAGTTTGGGTTGACTTCAACTCCATCCTATGTGGTGTGCACATTCATTTGCAATGTCTCTCCTTTCATAGGTTCATAGGTTCATAGGTTCATACTAGGCTATCTGCCCTAGGGCATTTATAAGCCTAGCCAGAGTGTGTTTGGCTTTTGCCACCCATTTTAAATTAATTTTGCTATGCCCTTTTTCAAGGTTAGTATACTGTGCCTCTGTCTAACAGTGACACAGAAGTGATACCCGGGGTAAACCTACGATCTCCCATCCACTCATCAAGATTCCTCTTGAAGAGAGTCAATGAGGGACTCTGCCTAACCTGGACTGGGATTTTATTCCAGAGTGAAGGGAGCCTCTGGGTTATGAATCTGTCCCTCCAGCATGTCCTATTTATTTCAGTCCTGAGGTTCAAGTCTCTCGAGCGCATAGCTCAATGGGATTTGGATTTTCTGAGGTGCAGCATGTCCATTAATTCCAGGTTGGACATGGCTTTATATGTCAGGCACAGATCGCCTCTGAGCAGGCGGTATGCTGCTGAGTAGAGCTAGAGTTTCTTTTAACCGGGCAGCATATGGCATCTGTTTGAGCCCTTTGATCCTCTTGGTGAGGTACTTTTGGGGTCTTTCCAGTTGCTGCAGGTGTCTGGTAAGGTACATCCCAAAAGGGGCATTGTACTCAATTATGGGCCTGATGAGGGATGAGTAAAGAGGCACGATGACCTCCCCTGATCTAGATGTGAATCCCTTCATGATTAGGTGGGCTATATAAAATGTTTTTCTAACCACTTTGGCCACGTGGTTGTCAAATGAGAGATTGCTATCAACTTGGGACCCCAGGTCCCCAATTACTTCTTCTGTACTTAATGGATTACCACCTATGTGGTAATCTGTGGGCACTTTGTTTTTGCCAAAGGGGATGACTATACACTTTTTGGCATTTAGTTTGAGGCCATGGCTCTGGCACCAGTTGTCTGTTTCTATGAGGCCCTTTTGGAGGATGCTTGTGTCAGCTGGAGAGTCAATTATGGTGCCCAGTTTGCAGTCATCTGCGAACTTGGTCAGCCACAGTCCTTCCATGTTGGCCTGTACCTCCGAGAAATATATACCGAACAAGAGAGGTCCCAGGACTGAGCCTTGTGGGATGCCACTTGTAACTGGTTTGGAGTCTGACATGGCTCCAGCAATTCTAACCATGTGGGTTCTGTCCTTGAGCCAGTTTGCAACCCATCTAGTGACATAGGGGTTTATATTTAAGCTGGTGAACTTATCTATAATGCCCGAGTGGGGTATTGTATCGAAGGCTTTTGCGAGGTCCAGGTAGGCTGTGTGGACCACCTTCCCCTCGTCAATGGCCTTGGTGACTGTTTCAAAGAAGTCGACCAGGTTTAAGAGGCAGGATCTGCCCTTAACAAAGCCAAACTGGGTAGGATCCAGTGTCTGTAGGTCCCCAATATCTTTATTTATGAGGTCCATTATGATCCTTTCCATAGCTTTGCAGACCAAGCTAGTTAGGCTTATGGGACGATAGTTTCCAGGATCCGTTGAGGCACCACCTTTGTGGAGAGGGACCACTGTTGCTGTACGCCACTCTTTGGGTACATATCCTGCAGTAAGGCTGAGATTGAACGTAGTTTTATGTTTGGGTTTAGCTATTCTTGGAGTTCATGTAGGACGCAGCCCGGGACACCGTCTGGTCCCATTGATGCTGTGTTTTTTGCTTTGGAGAGGGCGGCTCTTACCTGAGCATCTGAGATGTCAGGGGGCAGCACTCTGCTGGGATAGATATTTGCCCTTTTGGTGGGGGGGGGAGAAATTTGCGCTGAACCTGTCAGCTAGGATGTTGGCAATGTCTGTGGGTTCGATGTATTTTTTGTCATTTTGGACTAATTCTGAGCATATCTGGGAATTCCCTTCTAGGTTCCTAACATAACTAAAGAAAGCCTTGTGATTATCCTTAGTGTCCTGTGCAATTTTTCTCTCGAAGCTGGCCTTAGACAATTTTATGAGTGCCCGTAGATTTTTGCTAATACTGATCAGAGATGCCTTTCCTTTTTGGGATTTTGCTCTATCATGTAGTAGCTTCCTCCTTCTATTGTATAGTTTGTTTATGGCTGGGGTCCACCAGACAGGACATCTGCCTTTGGAGGATTGGGTCTTGGTTTTATTTGGGATTGCATGATCCATGCATTCCTGAAGGTGTTCATAGAATGTGTTTATAAAGGATTCTGCGGTCTGGGCCGTATTTTCCAAAGGCTCGGGGGCTTTGAAGGATTCCACCTCGGTTTTGAGGAGTGTGAAATTTGCTTTAGAGAAGTTTTTCACTGTGGTTTTCTGGGTAGGGGGTGGGGTCGGGATGTGAATATCCAGTGAGATTAATTTATGGTCTGATCTTACCAGTGAGGGATACACTTCTGGTCTGGAGTATAGAGTCCCCATGTTGGTAATGATCAGGTCCAGTATGTTTTCCCCTCTTGTGGGAGTGGTAACAAATTGTTCCATTGCATGTGAGTTTATAAATTCTAGGAACCTTTGGGCTAGGGTGTTGGAGCTAGAGTAATGCTCCCAGTCTATGTTTGGGTAGTTGAAGTCGCCCAATATAATGGTGTTTGGAGAGACCTTCATATTTTCCAGTGTTCTCAGGAAGGCCAAGTGGGGTTCCTGGGTTTGGGAGGGTGGTCTGTAGCAGGCTATAAACTGGAAGGCAGTTTTACCCACTGTTAGTTGCACATGGATAGTCTCTGATACTTCGTGCTGTGCCACCAACCTGGAGGTGTGGGTATCTTTGATGAATATTGATACTTCCCCTCCTTTTGTGGTTCGGTCCAAGTTTTGGGACCGAAAAGCATGGTATGAGGTATAACCTGGTAGTGCTGGGGTGCTCTCGGGAGCCTTGAACCAGGTTTCTATTACTGCACAGATATCGATGTTCTCCATGCTAAGGAGAGTTTCGACTGCGTGCATCTTGAGGTTTAGACTTCTGGTGTTGAGTAGCATTACTCTTAGTTTCTTATCCCTTGTGATACCTATGGAGGTGGGTTTGTCTTTTGAGCCTTGCCTAAAAAAGGCACTATGGGGGAAGCAAGAGCCTTTGCCAATATCTGAAAGCCCAGGGGTGACAGGTGCAAGCCGTCCCTAGTGAAGCATCGTGGCTTGTCGAGCATGTCATCCCAGGCTGACAGGCATTGGATCCCCTTTGAATGACACCAATACTTAAGCCAATTGTTGAAATTGATAATCTTGTCTTCATATTGTGGCATCATTCTTGGTGAGGGTAAGATGCTACTCAAGGTCAGGGTCATACCGGCCTGGGCTACATGATCAAAGAGCTCCTCTATGTCTTTTTTCATGTAGTCCAGGGAGGTACGTCTCAGGTCATTCACACCAGCATGGACAATGACCGAGTCATATTTGTACTTGCCTTAATTTCTTTCATACTGTTGTCCTGCTTTACCGTTTGCTTACGTAGTTTTGCTATCATGTCCTTCTTAATGTAGGCCCATGTTGTCCACCTCTCTTCCACCTTTGTAGGTATGTCACATATCTTGCACATATGCATGGTATATGTTCACCTTTGTTAGCCTTCTCATCCATTTTCATGAAGTTGTTTTGTTAGAAGGTCAACTTGTGCCAACTCTGTGGGCATTAGAGAGATACAGAACATCTGGACACAAGTTGCTGGCTACTGCTTGCAATACATCCTTGTCCTTGTTATACTTGTGTGTTACATTGTAACCAGTGTACATTGTTGAAATTCATATGCACAACCAGATATTTGTTAAATAGCATTAATCATAGATTTTTGACCATAGATTATTACTTGACATTGGTGTGTGTATGTGCATTGACATTGTTTTCTGATATTTTCCTGTTAGGTCAATGAAGTTCATACTTGTATGTCTACACGGTTGTTGCTTTTGATGGCTTATGTCTGTGACATATCTATTCCATTACACATCTGTTTGGGGTATGTACACTTACTTGTGTAGGTAGCAGACAGTTTGCTGCTTTGCTGCAGTTTTGCTCATTGGCACTGTGCTTGTTCATTTGCCTTTCACATGCACGGGGAGAGGTTCAATTCTGTCCTGTGCAGGTATTCTCTACCATGTCATAGGTTGTGTTTTGCTCATCTGTGCTGTTGCTTGGCTTACACTTACACTGCTCACAGAGTACTTGGATATTGGAATCATTATCCAATGTGTACTGAGATCCCTGTTTATTACCTTACAACACACAGCTGCATATGCAGGTATAATTGTCACACAGTTTGCAACATGTCATACAGTAATAGTGACTAGGTACACATGTATTTCTGCATTTCACCATGGCTGGTATGCAATCCCACCCTGTTTATCAGAGTGTGCCATTGGTGTAACTTACCTTTCCTTAATATTTATTTCTGACTTTTGTCTGCCATTTCTTGTGATGTTTGTTATATGTGTATACCTGTTGTGGTGGCCTTCTCCTCCTCTTCCCCTTTCTTTACATTTCCTTCTATTCTCAAAAAAGGGGGCCTATTCCCACCAAAAAAAATAAATAAAATAAAATAAATAAATGTCCATGTACCTCTGACTGTCCCTCAGATTTTCCTATTCCAACATACCCATTGTGTGTCTCTCTTCTTCACCCATACCCAGCTCTGCTTTTCTGACTCTCTATTTCCTTGAGTGTGTGCATTACCTGTGTTCCCCACACATGTGCCGGACCCATCATTAGCTCCTGTTAGCTGTGGCAATGTGGCCACGATTGCCCTTTGCTTTTGTTAATTTTTTTACTATAAATGTTATGGATTCTATCTGAATCTAAGTCTATCTGAAAGTGAAAGCAAATATATTTTACTACTAAATAGTTGTGTCTAAGGTTACTGGACAGAATGTTGCTGATATGTAGTTATGAACGTTGTGCAGCTTACGTTGGGATAGTTTAATTTCTGTAACTTTATTAATGTACATTAAGCTTTATTAGACACTCTTTGTGACGTATGGAGTGGCTGTGACGGATATACAGCGTGTCGATACTGCTGTTCACGTCTGTTATGCTCCAAGATGTTTTAAGTTTGCTAAGGCATATTATTAACTATGACTACTAATGTTGCGTTCCTCCACATATATAAGTTCAACCATATATTTGTCTATATTCAAGTATTTAAAGTCGTGTTCTATTTGATGCTATGTATATATTTTTATTTTTAAATTTGTATCCTGTAAATGTGTTAACACTCATTTTTTGTCTATAATTTCTATTATCTGATGTGATGACTTTGTATGTAAGCTTAGGCTGGAGCTTTTCTCCCAGGCCTCTGCTGAAAATGGGCACTGTCCCAGTCAGACCATTCCGGTAAACAAATGTAAAATAAATAAATAAATATTACAGGCTTATCTGCAACTTTTGCGCTGATATTGACAAAAATGTACTGGATTTTGCAGATTGTACGAAATCCGTCATTTTGTTTTATCTTCCTTGCTGTCTGGAAGTTGTAAGCCTCTTTTATTCTGGGCTCTGATAGTTTTGCTTGTCTCACCCCCACTGACTACATTTTTTTACTTTTTTGCATTATTTGTTTTAGCTGTATATCAATGTGTATTGCTCTTGCAATTATACTATTACATCTATTTCCTTTGTACTTTCTTGTTCTATGTTACCATGTGTATAATTAAGTAGTATTGATGTGTTTAGGATCTGTTCACTTCTGTATTTTGCAGTCTATCACTTTATTGCATTATTCATTCATTGTGCTTGTAGTCATTATATGTTTGGCTCCATCAATGCATTTCCTACATACCAGATGTCTTGCAGTTCTTAATGTCTACTTCTGCACACTTGTGTTCCCCTGTTAACTGCATTGCACATGGTCCCAAGCTATTCACATAGTTTTGTTGCAGGCAAGACTGTCATGGCAATTCTTACATTCTTTTCACTTTAATTTCTTTGCAGATTGCAAATGCTTTGTGCTTGCAAAGTGCTGCTTGGGATCAGATTCAGAAAAGATATTTAAGCAAAATATTCAAAATGTAATTTTTAAATTAAAGCTACTGATTTGAGTCATGTCATTACGTTAGTCCTTTTCTCCCTAAGAATGACTTTGGTTAAGCACTTCTTTTAGGGACCCTAACAAACATACCTTACAGCTGTCATTGGGTGTCTTGGTGTTCATCTTGTTTTATTCCTGCTGACAACTTGCCAGGGGACTCTAGCTTCTTGGCAGGCTATCACAGCTCCATTAGTTACATGATTTGTTCTGCTTCATTGCCACCATGACCTTCTAATGACCTTCTAACTGTCCATGCATAAATCTATTAACATTGCAGTCTGTTCAGTTTTATATTTATCAGTAGTACAACTTGTGCTTGTATTTTGTGATAAAATACATATGTGAATTGCCAGAGTTGACTATGGTGCACATATACTTTATTTATTTGATTTTGGCTGCCAGTTTGTCTCAATGGAACAAAGACTTCTTTATAGGGAAGACCTAGAGAGAAAACCTACAAAAAAAAGAAAAGGAAAAAAAAAAAAAAAAATATATATATATATATATATATATATATATATATATATATATATCTTTGGAAGACTCCCTATTGAAATGTCAGCTGAAAAAAAAGAAAACCCAGGAAAAAGAGTAAATCTGAAAGATTGCTCTTAACCTTTAAACTTCATTTTTCCAGGGGGCATGCTCCCCCCTGCAATTCCCAATGTTGGGGGCAAGCGTCTCACATCCCAAACTTATATATATATATATATATATATATATATATATATATATATATATATATATATACCAACTTTGAGATGGCCATACCGTGGATAAAAGGGAATATTCTGGGAAATGGCCATGTCTCACTTTGTATATATAAGTCTGTTTTTCTGACATATAGTCTCTGCGCTTCAGGACTTGCTCTAGCGGGTGCCAACACTTCAAATGGTTACCCTTTGGAAGTTTTTCTGGAGCAGTGACATGGGTAATATGCAAACTCCAGACCCAAAGGCTGACATATAGCAATACTGTTCTTAGGTTGTGCCCTTGTGGTGTGCATGCAAATAACATTGATACATTAAGGCATGAATGCATATTCCTTTAACAAGTCATAGATAATCTGTGTAGCAGTGGGTGATTAAGGCATGAATGCATATTCCATTATCGAGTCATAGATAACCTGTGTGTAGCAACATGTTTACATATGTGAACAACTACAGCTTGTACAACTCTAACTCTGTCTTATCGATCATAAGTATCAGAAAAAAAAAATCAGTGGCAAAAACAGGGACAATGCACAATGTGGTGCTGATTTATCTATCTATCTATCTATCTATCTATCTATCTATCTATCTATCTATCTATCTATCTATCTATCTATCTTTTTATCAACATCATCATCATCATCACCAATCTCCCTTTTTCTATTTTCACATTGGGTTGGGGTATAGCAGGAAGTGCCACCACCTCTCTTGGTTCAGTGTGAGTGTCACTCCCCTCCCTTCTTCATCAGTCATGCACAGCTGTTGCAAGTCTTCTGTCATGCAATCCATATATCTCTTAGCTGGACATCCTTGTCTCCCCTTCTCATCTTTCCATCTCTCCCAAGTGTGTTTCAGCAGATCATCTTCTATTTTCCTATATGACCAAACTACCTTAATCTGTTCTCCTCGACCTTCTCTACAATTGGGGCAAAATTGGCTTCAGCTCTGATTTTCTCTTTTCTTCATCTGTCTCACAGCAAGCTTCTACTGCCCATCTCAGGCACTTCTTCTCTGTCACCTCAAGCTTTCTCACTGCTCTTCTTTTGCTATTCAGGTTTCTATGCCATGCAGAAGCACGGGTCACACCACTATTTTGCATACTTTCCTTTTCACCTCCTTTGGCATGCTTCTCTTGCA
This sequence comes from Protopterus annectens, assembly GCF_019279795.1. Taxonomy (NCBI): domain Eukaryota; kingdom Metazoa; phylum Chordata; order Ceratodontiformes; family Protopteridae; genus Protopterus; species Protopterus annectens. Next base: position 396,219,510 of record NC_056744.1, read on the forward strand.
CATTACTACCCCTGACATTTTGTTTAAGTAAGCTGCATCACCACTGATTCTAGCTTTGGCCTGCTCATTCAGACTTCCCTTTCTGCTTAAAGTGCCATATCATCTATATACTACACCTTAGTCGACGTGTTCCTTCTGACCTATACGCTGAGATAGTCCATCATGGTATGGGCACAGGTGGGCTCAGAGCTAAATCCTAATGTACATGCACACTCCCTCAGAGAACCCCTCTGTGAGTCTGAACACTGTACTTGTGTCAATGGATTCTCATACATATTCTGCACAAATTCTATGAATGTTTCCTGGACCTTGAACCATTGTAGGGCTACCCAAATCAGCATTCCTGGAATCTTCTCATATCTTCCTCCATGGCTATGAACTCCCAGCTGGACTCTTTCTCAATTGCAGCTTCTTTAATGTCATTGCAAATGTCGTTTTGGTTGTTCTGCATCCCAATCTGAATCTGAACTACTCATCTCCTATCTTACGTTCTACTACACTGCATACTTTATTTATTTATTTGCATTTGTTTTCCTGGGTAGAATACTCCTCTCCCTGGACCTTTTTCAGACTCAGCCCAGGAACGGAGTCCAGTTAAGTGATTTCATCAGAGTTACACAGTTAGGCAACAGAAGCTGAGGGAATCAAACCTTGCACCACTGGGCCACAGGAAGCAGCTCATTAACAGCTACATAATCCTCTAAGCCAATTGCCGGACATTCAATATCCATTTATCAATCACTGTCTCCAGAACTTACGTGCAGTGTGACGGTGCACTTCCTGCAGTTGTGAATATCCTCTTTGCTATTGTACACACACTGGCAATAGAGTTGGTATTCTGTTATTGTCTGGGATATGCCCCTCTCCCCATAGTGAGACGAGTACTCTCAGGAACCAATTGTCCTCTGTTACACTCAACATCTTAATCATACCTGCTGTGACCTCATCTGAGCCTGCTGCTTTCCTTGACTTCATTTTCTGTAGTCTGTCCTTACTTTTTCTAGGATGGTTTCTCCTTCCTCATTTATTATAGACTGTGCATGTGGCAATACAACTACCTACCTTCCCAGCAATTTTGGAATTACTCCTACAGCAGGGTGCTTATTTTTATGTGTTTATGTTTGTCTATCTATCTATCTATCTATCTATCTATCTATCTATCTATCTATCTATCTGTCTGTCTGTCTGTCTGTCTATCTATCTATCTATCTATCTATCTATCTATCTATCTATCTATCTATCTATCTATCTATCTATCTATCTATCTATCTATCCATCCATCTATCTATCTATCTATCTATCTATCTATCTATCTATCTATCTATCTATCTATTTCTCTTTCTCTTTCTGTTATAGTATTTGGTTTCTTCAGAAGGAATCAAGTTCTTGGCAGCATTGCACAAAACCTGAGATTAATCCAGACTCATCAAATTGTATTTTATAGGCAGGTGCAGGTTCTGTTATTTATGCCATGTCTTATTTTATGGGTTGTTCTGATTGCTTGATTGATAGACACATTTTAAAAATTCCTATAACTCACCCTCAGACACCATTGAAAGAAAGCACTACAGAACTTTGAGTAACAGTAATATAATTTTAATGAAGGTTTTGCCAGCTTCAAACATACAAAGTAAACACGATTATGATATAAAAGCAATGTTTTTGGATGTTATTAATTTGTTTATTTTTAATTTAATTTATTAGTTAACATGTAATTGGACTGGTCCAATCAGCTTTATCAGTCTCAACCTGGGTCAGAAAAACAGTGATAAAATTAAATTGTATCACACATTACAAAGCAAGTCGGCCATGGATATAGATATACAGAAAAGCACAGAGAACAAAAGATGCAAAGCAAAATGTACAGGATTCCTTTACAATTTAGGCAAGAAAAAGAAAGAGGAAAGAAATAAATGTGCAAAAAAGGAAAAAAAATGTGCAAAATGTTTTTAAAATCGTAGCTAAGTTTTGGTAACACAAGCCAATCTTACGTATTAATGAAGCCATATATTTAAAACAGGAAGTGACATCATTGCATGAGTCAGTATGGGAAAAGACTGATTTATGGGGGGGGGGAGGGGGATAACTAGTCTTTCCAAAACAGTAAGATTTGTAGGTGGCTTTAATAGGGTTGATCAATGTCCTTCAAAATCTGTGGTGGTTTTTTTTATTTTGAATTGACTGAGGAGGCAGAATCCACTTGTCTAGGGAAATTTTGGAAAATGTCCTTTTCATCAACCGCAAGATCTAACAGAGATCTCACAAGAGGAAGGGTTCCCTGATCAGGTTCATGTCAGCTCATTGATGGAAGTCCTAGATTTCTGAAATAATTTAGCTGAAAACCACATTCAGCAAACCTAAAAGATAAGTTACTCCTCCCTCTCACAATGTGAGGCAAAACTCCCACACCCCTTAACTTATATATATACTAACTCCATGGTTGCATAACAGTGAGGAAATGGCAAAGGCAGTTTTACTTAATGCAGATTTCAGGGAAACCATTTCAAAGGTATGGGACTTTTTCAGAATTGTCACATTTCCCATGATTCTGTAACATACTATGGCAATGATGCAATTTTATTTTTCAAATACAGGACAAAGGAGGCCCTCACTGTCAATGACAGTGAATATGTTTTCTGTAATGTAAAACACCAGTGTTGAACTGACTAGCAAAGTAAATGATATAGAAGACTTTATTAACAGTAGTGCGCAGTGTCTTTGCATTGCCTATGGAATTAAGGGCACTGAAAGAAGGCATACCCAAGCTTATGTATTTAGAAGTTAATTATTATTATTAGTTATTTTGCCCAACCGTGGACTGGAAATCAGACCAGGCCAGAACAGAAATGCACAGAGATTCCACCATTTTAATATATCACCAAGGTGCTGGACTGTTGCGACAGCACCAGCAGTCAATTGCTTGTAGGCACACATCTCTCAACAGGCTGGATTGTGCAAGAATGCATAGCATTTGGCCCATAATCCTGGTGTGTGCATCATCCATCCGTATTCCTCTGATAAATCACTGTGATGATCTGATGAGGTATGTCACGAGCTACTGAAACAATACATGACAGTGTCAAACATCATATATGTCAGATGTCTGCTAAAACAAGCCCTGTAACCCTAGCAACCCATATATTACTGAGAGAAATAGTCACAATCATCGTATGGCCAACTGTCTCCCCAGGTTGATAGGCTATCTCCAGAAATCCTGCACCAACAGGTTGAGAGGTATGGCTGTAGCACAAAACAAACCAGACTGGAGTACAACAATCCCTGGAATGGAGTCCCACATGTACTATAGAAGCTCACACTGTGTATGCTCATACACTTAGAGAAATGTCAGTAGGATCTAGGAATGAACAGGCCTTCCCCACCCAATGCACTTCCCATTGCCCTACTTTAGCAGTCCTGAAGATGTCTGTCACCATAGAAGTCACTTTCGTCAAGCTTCAGCACCATAATCCCTGTGGTGCATGCAATAACTGTGTAACACTATAGTACGAATAACTAGTTAGGTAGGAGTTCTAATCTCAGTCTTGGAAAATGTAAAAGTGTGTGTGTGTGTGTGTGTGTGTGTGTGTGTGTGTGTGTGTGTGTGTGTGTGTGTGTGTGTGTGTGTGTGTGTGTGTGTGTGTGTGTGTGTGTGTGTGTGTGTGTGTGTGTGTTTACAAGTTAAAGCTTTTGGGTCCATTCAAACCGAGTACACTTTCCCTTCCCCTACTTTAGGAGTCCTGCAGATATCAGTCACCTTAGAAATGCCTTTCGTCAGGCCTCAGCCCCATAAGCTCTGTGATGCATATGATAACTGCGTAATACTGTAGTACAAATAACTAGTTAGGTAGGAGTTCCAATCCCAGTTCTGGCAGATGTGTGTATATGTGTACTTAAAGTATTTTGTTGCCTCTCTCACCCAGTACATCACCCATTGCCATACTTTACAAGGGCTGGTGATGTTCCTCATCTTAGAAGTACCTTTGGACAGTCTTCACCCTATAAGCTCTGTGGTGTGTTTGATAAATGCATAACACTGTAATAGCAATACATAGATAGATAGGGGTTCTAATCTCAGTCCAGACAAGGGTGTGTGTGTGTGTGTGTGTGTGTGTGTGTGTGTGTGTGTGTGTGTGTGTGTGTGTGTGTGTGTGTGTGTGTGTGTGTGTGTGTGTGTATTTGAGCAGTATGCTGTCTGTGGGGGGGTTGTGTGTTTGTGTGAGAACCATACTATTGGGGGTGGGTTTTGCTACTTTTTGCTGTTGCCCACCCAAATGTCCCAGTGTCTACATTACAAGGCCCACAGTTGCCATCCACTGTAGAGGGACCTGTAGACACTCTGCAGCCCTATAAGCATTGTGCCATGTGCAATAACTATGTGACAGTATGGAATAGAAAACAAGATAGGCTGCCCATCTAATCCTTGGATATCACTCCCCACTCAGGAATCATACACAAACACACTCAGGTAGGCAGCCACACCTACATCAGTAGGTGGCCTGCAAACCAGTTCACAGATAGAACCCACAGTGTGAAAGCAGCAGAATCCATGTCAGACTGCTGAACAGTCACGGGTGGAGTCCCACAGGTTGTGGACCTGGGTTCCCTAATGTTTGTGATCCACACCTCTGAGGACCAGCCCAATATGAAGGTGCTCTGGGAGACAATGTTTGCAGATGACTACAAGGTGGGTGCTATTATTACCACCCCCCCCACGTGAAGTTGACATCCTTCACAAAAGCCTCTCTGAGACCTGACTGTTGTCAGAACCCTGGACATAAGCTCAATGCCAGATGATGTGCCACCGTCCCCTTTGAGTAGGACATGGTTCCCATAAAGTAATACATTGATGATAGTCCACCGAACACTGATGTTGGTATAACAGAACTGGGAACACAGGTTGACAGTGAGCTCCATGGTGACCACCACAGTGCCACTGTCTGCTGAATGTCCTTCCATGTGTCACTTCACCTGACTCAGGGTGTTGAATCCGGGAAGTAAAGGGACAGTGATTCCCTGTACACACCCCTCGGTAGGCCAATCAATGTGTACTATGGCCCATTTGCCATGTACCCCACTGGACACCAGCAACAACAGGAGAGGCTGCACATGTACCTCACAAAGAGGATCTTAGGTATGACATACTTGCCCCATATGGACAGACTCCAACAATGCAATGAATCTCTGTCTCATATTGGCTACTTAGGTGTGATCTCTGTCTGACATACACAGCCATGTCTCACCCAACCCTGTCAGGTATGCTATATCAGAGGACACCAACCTGTCCACACAAAATGCCCCAGATACCTCAACTCCATCCTCACAATAAACAGGACATGCTGGAGGGACAGGTTCACAACCCAGAGACTGGCCACCCCATGGAACAGACATCACATACATGTCAAGCCGTGCACATCACTGGCCCACTTCAACAGAAATCAGGAGGAGTGTTTGGGGAATAGAATACCCACCCTGAGGATCACTCCAGTGACTATACTCAGTTGGCACACTGGGGAGTATCATCAGGTGGCATGATGCCAGTGTATTCCCATGGGATAGCCTTGTAAAGGCTCCTTGGCCATTTGCCACATACACACCTATGACTCTTTGAACCCATGGATCTTATTACTGTCAAATGTGTGTGTGTGTGTGTGTGTGTGTGTGTGTGTGTGTGTGTGTGTGTGCATTAGTGTGTCTGGAAATGCTTGTGAGTGTGTAAACATGTAGGTGAAAGTAGTTGCTGGCAGTTCTCACCCAGTACAACTACCATTGCCATACCTTACAAGTGCTGTAGATGTTATTCACTATATAGGTACCTTGGGACACTCCATAACCTATAAGCTCTGTGGTGTGTGTGGTAACTGCATAACACTATAATACCAATAACCACATAGCTACGGGTTCTTATATGAGTCCTGGCAAATGTGTGCGTGTGTTTGTGTGTGTGTGTGTGTGTGTGTGTGTGTGTGTGTGTGTGTGTGTGTGTGTGTGTGTGTGTGTGTGTGTGTGTGTGTGTGTGTATTATAGTGTGTAAGTGTGTATATGTGTAGGTTACAGTATTTTGTGGCCTTTCTCACAAAGTACATCACCCATTGTCATCATTTGCAAAGCCTGGTGATGTCCCTCACCTTAGAAGTACCTTTGGACAAGTGGCACCCCATAATCTTCGTGGCGCATGTGATAAATGTGTAACAATGTAGTAACAATAAATGGATAGGTAGGGGTTCTAATCCCAGTCCAGGTTAATGAATGTTAAATAAATAAATGTGTGTGAGAGAAGAGTAAAGTGTGTGTGTTTGTGTGCGAAAGATATCCATTCGATGGGCATGGCTTCATATATTATGCCATGGCACACAGTACACATTCCTAAATCTACTGTATGAGGTCCGCTGTTCACATCAACTGTATTGGTATCTGTAGACACTCTTCAGCCCTATAAGCCCTGTGCAATAGTATGGAATAGTATGGTACAAATAACAAGATAGATTGGTCTGCTAATGTCAGTACTGGCAAGTGTGTGTGTGTGTGTGTGTGTGTGTGTGTGTGTGTGTGTGTGTGTGTGTGTATGTGCATTGGTGTGTACAGCAGTGGTTGTGAGTGTGTAGACTTGTATGCGACACTATTATGAGTACTCACACACCCAGTACCGCCACCATTACCATACACCACAAGGCCACATGATGTTATTCACCTTACAGGTACCTTGTAACACTCATAACACTAGTAGTCCTGTGCCACCTGCAATAACCGCATAATAGTGTGGTACCACAACTTGATGGGTAGGAGTTCCAAACACAACACTGGCAACTGTGATCCTGTGCATGCATATTTGTGTGTGTGTGTGTGTGTGTGTGTGTGTGTGTGTGTGTGTGTGTGTGTGTGTGTGTGTGTGTGTGTGTGTGTGTGTGTGTGTGTGTGTGTGTGAACAGTATTCAATGTGTGTTTGGTCGACACAATATACTCTGGGGTTGAGGGTGATAGCAATCTGAGGTGTGTTCCTCCCACCAAACTTACCATTGTTCACTATACTAGAGCTGATGTCAACCACCATAGACTGAGATACAGTCCCTCAGCCCTATAATCTGTGAGACACATGCAAGAACTGTTACACAGACCTGGGGTATGTGTTCAAATACAGCTGTATCCCAACAATGACATGGTCTATGTGTTACTACATTGCCATACCCCTTGTTGATGTCTACAGGGCCACATCCTGCTGACAAACAGACATCTGGAACACAAACAGAATAGAGCATATGAGAACACATTCGCTCAGTGTTACTAACACCAATAATGCGTCATGGCTGAAAAGATACAGACACATACACACGCACACACTCTGATGTGTACTCATTACAAATGCCAGATGACAGCACCTTGCACAGCATTAAATAGCTACACTGTACTAAAGTCACCCTGTGATTCATACCCATATAAGCATGCCCCTACATCAATAGTATGGATGGCGTGGATGTGGCACAGGTATCATCATATGCACAGGGTGTTGTGTGGGTTTGCCAGAAGCCTAGGCTGGGCTGCATGGCTGACATCATGTGTGTGTGTGTTTTGGGGGGGTGTTCATTAAATGGCCAGTGCAGGAGTGGTGTGTGTGTGTGTGTGTGTGTGTGTGTGTGTGTGTGTGTGTGTGTGTGTGTGTGTGTGAAGGTGACCTTTCTGATGGTGATGTGTGTGTTTGTATGCACACAGTCACGCCATGTGGGTGCCCTACAGAGAGGTAGTTTGGACAGCTGTAGGCTGTACATAGCAGGGTGTACAGTCCAGCATCTCTGGCCACAGACACGGGAACTGAGTCTGCTGAGGGTATCACTGGCACCACCATGGCCGAATCCAGATGCAGTACTACTCACAGCTGGTGACTACTGCCTGCTGGATCTGCATCCCTGTTGGGACCATCCCGGATCACGTGTCCATGGCCTGCTGCGTCCTGGCGGGGACAGCACACCACCTTCAGTAATGTTGGCAGTACTGCCAGCATGGGAATGTGATGGTGCAATTTCAAGTAGACCCACAGCTGATTGGGGTGCTGCCCTACAGCCACATGGCTGCTGGCCAGTGTCCGCCAAATGCTCAGGCACAGATATTCCAGGGTCAAGGAGTGCCAAGGTCTCCACCATCTATCCATGACCACAATATGCTCAGAGATGGCTGTAGTGAGTTCATATTGCCACGGACACCATGGACGTGCTCATCCATGACCCTGCATATATGTCTGGTATTATATTCATTATGTGCCTGTGCCCCCATGATATCCTGAAACATGCGTCTGGTGACTGCTGTCATGGCATTTGCAACAGGGGCATGGGCTGCAATCCTCCTCTGAGCACCTCCACCCATCTGCCTGTGTGGAACCTCACCATCACTCTGGCTATGGCTAGTGCCTGCACCCTCACTTGCCATAGTCACCACAGTAGCCTGTTCCATGCCACCACCCACCAACTGTCCATTATATGTGGTCACTGGTGATGGGGTATGTGTGGGCATTGTGACTGTGTGTGGGAATAGGTTTGACAATAGTGGGATGCCAACCGATGGCATAGTATCAGCTCCTGACAACCCCACCTGTGCCTCAATATGAGTATCATCATGGTCAAATTCTGCAGAGACACTGACATCAGTATCAGAGCAGGAGGGACCACAGCCACCATGTCCACCTGTGAGGGAAAAACAACATATGTAAATTACTACTGGCACTATAAGGTTTGCTGGTACACACACACACACACACACACACACACACACACACACACACACACACACACACACACACACACACACACATGCAGGTGAGGTGGCTCAAAGGCATTACACAGACCTCACATTAGCTGACTGGGGACATTCATGACACACAGTCAGACAATAACATACACACTCTGGCAGGACCCTCAGCATCATGCAGTGTAACCCTTTCCAATTACCGTTACTACTAATATGCACCTCTGGGATACATGAGTGGTGTTAGTAGGTGATGGCCATTCACCTAGTACACACACTACACCCATGTAATGTATTGCTGTTCACCTGCAGAGCACTGTGGCAACTCCTACAGAACAAACATCCTAACAGTCCAGGGTTTGCTGAATGTCTACATGTGTGGCTCATATGTTTGGTCTGATCCTCATAACTCTTGTGTTTGTCTAATACATTACTGTGTTGGCCTGTGGATTGGTGCTACCAAGTAATGTCCTAATTGGAGGTGCAGACTGCATAACCTGCAGTACATGTATTTTAAAACAAAGCCGGTTACTCAAACAACTTCCCAAGCTTACAATGGATGTAGTAAGTGTACAACATCTGTTAACATGCCAGGTTTTCGTGATATATCGCATGAGACCTCAGAAATCAGGTCATAATATTGCCATCATTTCATATGACTTATGACCTGTGCAATCCAAATGAAGAACATACACATCAGTTTCAGGTAACATCTGGTAACTGAAAAAGGTACAATAGGGTGGTTGCATGAGTGTGCACACCCTTAAAGTAATACTCTGTTAAACCAACTTCTGATATAATCACAGCATGCAGTCCTCTTGGGAAGGTGTCTATCAGCATGGCACATCTTGACTTGCCAATGTTTGCACACTCTCCCTTGCAAAACATCTCCAACTATGTCAGATTGCAAGCACATCCCCTGTGCACCATCCTCTTCAGGTCACCCTGCATATATCCTATTGGACATAGATGTGGGCTCTGATTCACCAGTGCAGAATGTTGCATGTGTTCTGGTGAAGCCATCTTTTTGTTGATATGGATGTATGGTTTGGGCCATTTCTGTGTGGAAAGGTGGCATTCCTCACCATCCACAGCTATGTGGCATATACCAGAACATTTTGTAGCCACAAGGGACTAGTGTTTGGAACTGTTCATAATTCCCTCTAACTTGGCTACAGCTCCAGTTCCAGCTTGTGAACAGCAACCCCAAAGCAGGACACTGCCATCCCCATGCTTCACCATGGGGGTGGTATTGCTGTGTTGATGTGCAGTGGTGATATTGTGCCAAACACACCTGTCAGAATTGTGGTCAATGAGTACAACTGTGGTCCCATATTACCATAACAGTTTTTTCCACTTGCTTTTTGGAGACCTGATGTACCAGGCCTGGATATTGTTTGGTGTGAGGAACTTCGGCCATCTTCCAACCCTACGCTATAGGCAGGGCATATGGAGACCATGGAAGGTTGTTGTGACATGTAGTACACACCCAGTACTTGCTGGAGATTCCTGCTACTCATTCACAGTTGCTGTAGGGCTCCTCTCAGCCTCCCTGGACAGTTTTGGTCTTGTATTCTCATAGACTTTGGTGGGATGTACACTCCTTCACAATGCCACTGTAGCCCCATATTTTCACCACCTTTCGATGACTGTCTGCACTGTATTCCATGGCATGTGCAATGCTGTGGAAATGTTTGGGTACCCTTCTCCAGGCTAATACATCTCAAACATGTGGTCCCTTAGCAGCTTTGTCAGCTCTATATGAACCATGGCTGTTGCTGTAGCAGGAAACTGCGTATATGTTAGGATAATCCTGGTAGGACAGCTGACCTTTAGTTGCTGTTAATCAAAGAGTCTATGTAATTGATGGCTGTTGTGCACCCAATAAGATGTACTGCTGTAATTATATAGAAAGCTACCTCAACACAGTACTAGCTTCATCCTATGCACACATATGCATCTAGGTTGTTGTACTATTGCTATGTGTCATTATTGTTCCCTTAACAGATTTGTTTGCTTTACAATTGAATTGTACAGGTTATAGGTCACATGAAAGGTTGGCAGCATTCTGAACTTGTCTATTGTGCTCTCATTTTTGTATATCACACATACCTGGAATTCTACCAGGTGTGTAAACCATTTATATGCACTGTGTACCACTAATTTATACAATATGACCCTAGTTTGGGCCTTTGCCCCCTCATTTTGTCGATCTTTGTCCAGGTGTCCTGCAATGACAGGTTGTGAGGTATGCTACAGATATGTGACATCTCCTGGAACTAGGCCCCTGTCATGAAAACCATGATGCAATGCAGTAAACACCACCGCAGGTGAACATGCAGATATTACCAAATGGCTGAGTGTAACAGTTGTGTGCATGGTCACATGCATTATCTTTAGCATGCCTGGGGTACTGGTGAACCACAACAGGGAAACCCCATACTTACGGAGTTCAGGCTGCTGTCCCATGTGCAGACCAGAGGGACCTATGTAGTTGCAAAGAAAAGGTATTGTCAGCAGATTCACATTAAGCATTGGTACAAGATGAACACTAAGTTTCTGCACAGATACAGTACACACTATGATATTACACAATTTGCTGTCCTTCACCATAGATGAACACTTGTGTGCATTACTACACCCCACCCACTAATCCATTTTTGCACTGACATATCCATCTAGAGACTCTGTAGATGACAGTTTAAATGGTACCTCATTACATTGATGTGCACTTTGGCCTTACCTGTATGCTCCTCACCTGTTGCCTGGGTGCCACCCACCTACACAACTGCTGTTTCCCGTGTTTGAATTTGTGTGGGTGCTACCCCAAGGATGGCAAGGAGCTCCTCTGTTGCTGTAAGTCGGGCCTGTGCGGCAGGCCCCCCAGTGGTAGCAGTACAGCCCCTCACTACAGCAGCAGCCCTTTGCTGGGCATGACATATCAGATCAGTTGCTGTATGCCTGACCTGATCATATGTGCATTCATGGTGGTCCAACGTGTTCACTCTGTGGATGATCTCGTCTGTTAGAGCAGTCCACTCCTGCAGATTTTGCCAGCTATGGCCAGAAAGGATGGCATAGTTTAAGATTACAGCTTCTGTGATGGCTGCTGTCTCTGCATCAGTGTAAGGCATTTGCTGCTGCATGGCACCTGGAGGACATACACAGGGAAATGCATCACAGGACCTCAGACATTGTCCAGAGTTCTTTTTCAGAGCCAGCACATGCATATGGACTATCATTAGCCACCACTTACAAACACATCATACCCTTGTACCTGGCAGCACTGTATGAACATGCATTATACTTCTGGTCCTGATGTGTCATGTTCCCCCCAGTGAGGGCCAGTACATTGCATAAACCACCATTCATCATCCACATTTGTGTAGAGGGATGACAGTGGCCATGTTCCTTACAGATAGGATGTCAATGGTGCTCAGACTTTGCTTGCATACAATGTGTAATGGAGCTGGAAGCATATGCCTGGGTTCATGTAGGATGCAGACAGGAATGTTATCAGGCCCCAAGGGGACTTGCTTTTGTCAATTTTGATTAGGCAGTTTTTACCTGATCCATGATGATGAGGGGTGGAGTGCGCTTGCTGTATATATCCACCTATACTGATGGTGATCCAGGGTGGTGATGTTTGCCCTAAACCTGTCTCCAGCAGGTTGGCTGTAGCTATGGTGTGTGTGTGTGTGTGTGTGTGTGTGTGTGTGTGTGTATGTATACAGGGTGGGTTGGGTTGGTGCCTCTGAGACTGCAGACATATCTGAAGATGGCCTTGTGATTACCCTTAGTGGATGTGTCCAAATTTGTACTCATAGTTAGCCTTACAGTAATCCACCTGTGATCTATTATGCTTGTTCAGACAAAGGTTGACATGCCACCCAGTTGGTGCCTACTCCTACTTTGCCCCGTACAACCAATATAGCATCACATTATGTGCTTTGTGCATTGCTGCTGTCCAGCAAAGGGGTTTTCTCTACTTTAGTGGGGACAGGTTTTACAAGTACGGTTTTGCTGAGGCCATACAGCTATGTGGGGGTGGTCATATATCTGTTTCTAGTAGGCATGGACACAGTTTCAGAACACAGTTGGTCACCTCTACAGTTTCAACGTGATACTCAGGCTTATTATACTACCCATGTCTGTGTCAGGACAATGATACCACCAGTAGCGAGGTGCAATTCTGTTGGATGCACAGAAACTAAGGTTACACATGTGTACAACATGTACAGCTTATTCATCTGACGTTTGCATCCCATGTCAGCTGTTATGAGGCAGCCAGTTACACCTACCCATACATACCTATGCACAGGTAATACCTGCTATACATTTCTGTTCTATGTCAGTATGGCACACTGTAATGACAGTCTTGCTGCTCAGTCTGTCATGTCAACCTGTTAGGGCAGCACATCTGTAGGACAACATATATGCGTGGTGAGCTATGGGCCGCAATTAGTGACACTTTCTTTATATTGCTGTACACACATATGTCATTTGATAGTGCAGTAGCCTTTGCATTCACAGACATACTCTGGAGGATGTCTGATGCTCATATGGCAGACATAGAGGTGAAAGGCTAGGTGTGTGGTAGTGAGGGTAGGAACTGTTAATGTTGTGAGTATGACTGGTATGGCGACAGAGCTAGCTGATATACTGGACATGGGAAAGGTGGCTATATTGTGTTTGTGTGCCAGAGACCAGATGGAAGGGGTGTACAGCTGTGTGTATCGGAGTCGGGTACAAATAGTTCTACCATGGTGTGTATTGGAGGGGAAATGTTTAGGGGTTGACCTGAACAAACATTATGCCAAGAGTGTTTGCGGAGGTGATAAGAGTGTTGGGTAGAGTGATGTTCAGGAGGCTGGGAATTGATGGTGTAATGTTGACAGTTGTTAGTGCATATGCTCCGCTGATTGCATGTGTGATGGATGAGACAGATATACTTTGGTGTGGATAAAGTGGTGATGCCTGTACCCAAGGGTGAGTGAGTGGTGACTGGAGCAGATTCCAATGGGTATGTTGGTGAAGGGGACAGAGGGGATGCAGAAGTGATGTGTAGGTATGGTGTTAAGCAAAGGAATGCAGAAGGTGACATGGTGGTGGAGTTTGCAACAGAGGCTGTACATGGGTGTGGTGAATACATAGTATTACAAGACCAAGGGGTATAGGGTGACATACAAGAGTGGAGGAAGATGCACACAGGTGGATTATCATCTATGCAGGTGGGCCTGTTTGAAGGGGATTGGTAACTGTAAAGTGGTGACAGGGGAAAGTGTAGTTAGGCAGCATGGAAGGTTGGTCTGTGGGACGATGTTGGTGATCACGAAGAGGGAGAGGAGTGTGATGGCGGCACCACAGATCAAATGGTGGATACTGAGAAAGAGTGATTGTGAGGTTGAGTTCAGGGAAGAGTTAAAACAGGCAGTGGGTGGCAGTGAAGAGTTAGCAAATATCTGGGTAACTACATCCGAGCTAGTAAGGGAGATGAGTAGAACGGGGCTTGGTGTGACATCTGCACAGAGGAAGGAGGACAAGGAGACCTGGTGGTGGTATGAGGAAGTACAGGGGAGTATACTGAGAAAGATGTTGGCCAAGGAGAAGTGGGATTGTCAGACAGCTGCAGAAAGTAGACAGGTGTATAGGGAGATGGGGTGCATGGCAAAGAGAGTGGTGGCAAAGGCTGAGGATGGGGCATCTCAAGGGTTGTATGCAAGGTTGGACACCATGGATGGAGAATAGGACCTGTACCAATTGGCTTGACAGAGGCATGTAGCTAGGAAGGATGTGCAGCAGATAAGGCTGAGAAAGGATAATGGTGGAAGTGAGCTCACTAGTGAGGAGAGTGTGTCAAGCAGGTGGACACAGTACTGTGATGGTCTGTTAAATGAAGAGAATGACAGAGTGAGAAGGTTGGATGATGTGGGTATAGTGAATCAGGATGTGCAACAAATTATCAAGGGGGAAGTAAGGATAGCTATAAAGAGGTTTAAGAATGGAAAGGCTATTGGTCCAGGTGACATATCTGTGAAAGCATAGATGTGTTTAGGACAAATGGCAGTGTTTGTTTTAACCAGATTGTTTACTGTAGTCTAGGAAAGTGAGAGGATGCGTGAGGAGTGGATGAAATATGTTTGGGTACTGATTACGAGAATAAGGGTGATGTGCAGAGCTGCAGTAACTACAGAGGGATAACACTGATCAGTCACAGCATGAGGTCATGGCAAAGGGTGGTGGAAGCTAGGGTAAGAAGGGAGGTGAGGATTACTGATCAGCAGTATAGTTTCATGCCAGGATAGAGCAGTATAGATGCGATGTTTGCTCTGAGAGTGTTGATTGGGCCATACAGAGAAGATTGGATGTAACTGCATTATGTCTTTGTGGACTTACAGACAGCATATGGCAGGATGCCTGTAGAGGAGTTGTGGTATTGTATGAGGTGGTCAGGGGTGGTGGAGGAATCCATAAGAATGCTACAAGACATGTACAAGGCTAGTGTGACAGCAGTGAGTTCTGCATTGGGAGTGACAGATGTGTTTAAGGTGGAGGTAGGAGTACATCAGGGATTAGCTATGAGCCCTTTCTTATTTGCAGTGGCAATGGACAGGTTAACAGACATGATCAGACAGGAGTCCCCCTAGAATTTGCTGTTTGCAGATGACATTGTGGTCTGTAGTGAGAGTAGGGAACAGGTTGAGGAGACCCTGGAAAGGTAGAGTTATGGTCTAGAGGGGGAGAAATGATGTTCAGCAGTACTAAGACAGAATATATGTGTGTGAATGGGAGGGAGGATGGAGGAATGGTGAGGATACAGGGTGTACATTTTGCTAAGGTGGATAGGTGTAAATACTTGGGAACAACTGTGCAGAGTAATGGCAAGTGTGGGGGAAAGGTGACGACGTGAGTACGGACAGGATGTGGGTGGTGGGGAAGAGTGTCATGTGTGATTTGTGACAGCCAAGCACCATTAAGAATGATAGGGAAGGTCTACAAGAGAGTAGTGAGACCAGCTATGTTATATGGGTTGGAGACATTGGCACTGAAAAAAGAGGCACAAGTCAGAGCTGGACGTAGCAGAGTTACTGATGGTATGATTTGCACTGCGTGCGGCCTAGCAGTGTCCCACTCGGTATTGTGCAACACACACTCCAGAAGTGGTCATATGTGAGTCATCCTTTTCTGGGGTGACTCAGGGCCCTGAGCTGTGTTCTATGTCACTGCAGACAGACACATTTTCTATGGCCATAGGTTCTGTTCAGCAATATATCAGTACAGCATGTGCTGTTGAGACATAATATTGTTTGAACTTCCTATTTTTGACGTTTACGTGCCCCCTACTACATTCCATTGCAGGGTTGATTGTTTGACATAGCTGTGTTTATTTGTTTTCAGTTCAGTTGGTATACTCCATCAGTTTCAGTGTGTGTGTGTGTGTGTGTGTGTGTGTGTGTGTGTGTGTGTGTGTGTGTGTGTGTGTGTATGTGTGTGTGTGTGTGTGTCTCTCTCTCTCTCTCTCTGAGGCAGATGTAGTATATACATCTGTTTTGTATAGGCAGCATCTTGCCTTTAGTAGGTAATGCTCATGAGCAGCTGATGGCCTGCGTGCCACTTGGAGTCCCCCACTTGCTAATTGCATGTGGAACAGCTGTGGTATCATTCCCATAACTGAGTACTTCATGTGGGCATTGCCCCTTTTCCTTGCCTGGGAGGAGTACTTCATGGAGGTGTGTGTGACAAACAGCATCACAGAGTGTAGTTGGGAATACCTCTTACGAGAAACACTGTGTAGACAGCCCAACAAACTGCGGGGAGAAGGTTCCAGACATAGGGACAGAATGTAAGTAATGCTGTTATACAGTTGAACTAATGCTAGTTTGACAGGCTATGTGTGGATATGGCTGCTCTGCATTAATTTAAGTTATGTGGTTGATGTTCGATCCTCGGCTGGGGTGCCTTCTGTGTGGTGTCTGCATGTCTTCCCTGGGGTCACGTGGGTTTCCTCCAGTTGATCCGGTTTCCTCCCACATCCCAAAGACATGCTGTAGGTGGATTGGACACTCTAAATTGGCCCTAGGTGTGAGTGTATGCATGTGTGTGCCTTCTGTGGAAGGCTGTGCACCAGGATGGCAACTCGACACCGTAAAACTCCACTGCCAACCATGAGCGGACAGGTGATCTGCTGTGGCGACCCCTAACTGGGAAAAGCCGAAAGAGGAAGAAGAAGAAGTGTTATGTGGTTGATATAACTTCCAAATGTAGGGCTATCCGCAGATTGGCCAGAGTTTGGACTCTTATATTTGGTGTGTTACTCACACATGTTTTGGCCTTGGAAATTCAGTAGCATACTCTGAGGATTGCAGTCAGTAAATGGTAACATCCATGTGTGTTTTCTGACTTCATATCCCTCAGAACAGATATGTTACAACAACCATGTTACACCAGCAGCTTTCTCAGGTTTATGACAGCAATATGTCAATAATACCCCTGTTTGGCCCTCTGCCCCCAAATATATCAGGCTTTATGCAGATGTCATGCTGTAAGAGGTGTATAGGTGTAGTATATCATTATATAGAGACTTCATTCCAGATATCATCCCAGTGATGCATCAGACTGCCAGACATGTTATGTGTAGAAGGCCTTATATATGAGGACAAAGCCTGGATGTTCTATGGGACTCTATGCAGTTGAGAGAACTGTGTATTTATGGCAATTGTTGACAGACTGTCAGGATTGTGTAGCAGTGCATTGTGAATGCATTATTTGGTCTGTGTAAGGAGGGGGTAGATGTAAGTGTTATGGGTCCTTTTCTATCTGACTTTGCATGCTGCTCCAGCTTCTGGTGCTGTATCAGCTGTATATGTTTGTAGGGGCAGACTGACACATGTCCCATACCACAGTCAGGCATCATACTACACTGAATTTGGCCAGTATATATAGGGGTAGTGTGTGAGTGGCAAACATGCTGATGATTTTGTTCACACAGTTCATATACTCTACTGTTCCTGTGGCTTACCAGTATGTCACTTTGAATGTGGTGAGATTGGTTCTGGGTATGCACTTTCACGCTGGTGTCTGCTGGTCAGTGCTGTTACATCCCAGTAGTGCATGATATATTTGCAATTACATGTGTATTCCCCATAGCAAAATTGGGTTTGTGTTGTGTCAGTCTGCCTGTAGTTTAGGCAGTACTTGGTGGCATGCCTAGCAGCTAAGTGTAGTTTGACTATTGTGATGTTATGTCCCGATATTTATCATATGTACTGTTGCCTGGCCCCCATAAATGTTATGTATGTCTGACACATCAGTGGCATGATGCGAAGATGTATGTCAGTGAGTAGTAGGAAGTAATTTGTTTTTGGACTTGGGCTACTCCAGTCAATATATGGTACAACAGACATGAGGGTGTTACTGCATCAACTGTGTCACTTTATCTACTCCAGTATTTGGGATATAGGTTCATAGGTAGGTATTTCATTGTTCCCAGTTTCATGGCTTAACCCCCCCCCCCCCCAGTCAGGCTTGGTCCAGATTTGTTGCACTAAGGGTTTCTAAGCATACCCCTCGACTGGTCAGATTGTTTCAGACTGTCCAGGATTACTGCTCACATGTATGTTCTGTTCCACAGAATCATTATTTTCATTTTGTGGTAAATCACTGTGATGATGTGTGGGTTTCTATCTGTAAATGATGACATACATTTCAGTTTCAGAACTCACATCCTTCTGGACATGTATGCTAATACAAACCCTGTTACTGGAGGAACATTCTACAGTTATAACTGC
The DNA here is from genome assembly GCF_019279795.1 of Protopterus annectens. NCBI lineage: Eukaryota > Metazoa > Chordata > Ceratodontiformes > Protopteridae > Protopterus > Protopterus annectens. Next base: position 396,238,028 of record NC_056744.1, read on the forward strand.
AGTACATACATTATGTCCCTGTTCTTGGACCATTGTCCCCCCCATTCTGACAGCCTTTGTCCGAATTATTGCACTAAGAAGTGTAGAGGTATGGTGCTGGGTATGACTCCACTACATGTTATAGGCATATGTATATATACATATATATATATATATATATATATATATATATATATATATATATATATATATATATATATATATATATATATGTGTGTGTGTGTGTGTGTGTGTATGGCAACACTTTAGAATCTCGAACTTTTGAAAACTCGAATCTCTTATGGACAAGACCATTTGATCGAGTTTTCAAAATCTTAAAATTCTAAAGTGTTAAAGAGAAACATTTTAATATAATTAAATATAATGTTTCTGCAGGGGGGGAAAGCCCCCCTGCACCCTCCCTACATAAATATACCATCTCCATGATCGCACTATAGTGAGGACATGGGAACTCTCCCATTCTGCACTTCTGCATACAGCGCAGAACGGGAGATTTCCCTTTTCCTCACTGTAGCATGATCTCGGAGTTGGTATATTTAAGTAGGGGGGGTGTGGGGGTTTCAGGGGGGCTTGCCCACCTGCAGAAATTATGTCTTTGACTTTTTTTTTATTTTACTTCGGAATTTTGAGATTCTGAAAACTCGATCATATGGTCTCAACCATATGAAATTTGAGTTTTCAGGAATTTGAGATTCTGAAGTGATGCCATATATATATTATATATATAATATATATATATATATATATATATATATATATATATATATATATATATATATATATATATATACAGACATATATATATATATATATATATATATATATATATACACATATATTTCTTTTAGATATATCTATAATGATATATATATATTCCTTTCTTGATATCTCTATATTGTTGTTTATATAACAACATATATGTATATATTCTATACATATTTGTTTTATATGTATAGCTCCATATATCTGATGTATATACTTTTTAATATCTATCTATCACCATACGCATCTATATGTGTATATGTATATATACTAAACATGACTGCTTACACAGTGTTTGTTCCCTACTATTCTATACCTTTACTTGAATGATAAATTTGAAAAAAAAAACAGCATTCATTACTGCATCTCAGATGGTGTAGTGGCAAATTGCTCTGAGTATGATATACAGGGTCCTGGGTTCCAGACTTGGCAGGGCTGATTATTTTGTTGCTGGGCAGAACAATGGATATTGGAGGCAGGGTGATTAAGGCAGTTTTAAGCAGTTGCGAGTGGGTTTGTATGGTTTTGCGTGATGATAAGTGATTCCTACACACTGTTAAATGGGAAACTGCTTAATTTGTGCAGGCATCACTTAGCATCGCTCAAACTCACTGCTTAATGCTGCTTAGTACAGCTTATTCCCACTTACCTCTGTGCTAATTTTTTTAAAAGAAAAGAAAAAAGGGGTGATAGGAAAGTGGTGAAAAAGGGGGCATGCAGAGGGAAAGACAATGTGACAGATAGCTAGGGATGTGCAGGACGGGTGCAGGGAAGGTCCATATCTATCCATTTTGGATACAGCAACAGCTGTGCATTTGTACAGAATTTGGAGTTGAATTTGGACACTCAAACCCCTGAGAGAGGGGTGAGGACAACAGTAATGTATTATTAAGCCAATTAGACCAGATTACATGTGTTCAGTGGACATGTGTGCAAAATGGACAGCTATGTATGGGGCGACATTTTTTTGTGGGAACAGATTGCCGTTTTTTTTTTTTTTTTTTATAAGGTGAGAGTGGGATGTTGGGGAAGGATAGTAGATATATTTGGGGAGGTAGGTTGGGTAGGAAGACAGACAAAACAGCAGACAGGAGTGGTATATGACACATGTGGAGGGTAAACACCTTGGACGGGGAGGGTGGTTGGGAATCGGATGCCAACAAGCCCCCAAATGGATACAGTGGGACTGAGGTCCCCACCCATGGGTAGTCACCACTGCACCTTCATGGCCCAAAGGTGGCTGTGCTGGGAGCTGAGCAGGATGGGCAGGCTGACCCTCAAGATGTGCCACATGGTCCTCAAGCTGGCATAGCAGATCTCTAAACTCCCTTAGAAGCTCGCTATGCACCAATCCATGGACCTGATGACAGGTGACAGTGTGCTGTCCGTGCCCGCTCCCAGGGGAGAATGGGCCCCATCACCTGAGGTTGTTCTACCCAAAGGTGGTGCAAGAAAGGCAGACGAGGAGGTCCTAGGTTGGGTCCCAGACCTGCTGGGGCCCAGTGCCTGGCCAGTTGAGGCAGGACAGACAGATCTGCTGGGATCAGCCTTCCCTGACATGCTATGGTGTTGCAGTTTTATAACATATGTTGATTAGTCATGAAAAACACATTCCAGTATTAGTTATAACAGCATGCATAGGTATTCCCATTAACCAAAAACAACAGATTTGGAACAGTTGCATAGCAAACAGAACACATGAATATATGGCACAACAGTGGGCATTATAACTGCATGCAGGTTACATTGATAGCAACAGGCCACCATTGATAGTATTTGAAAAGGGAACATTAATAGTCAAATATTTAAATATTTGTAGAACAATAGGACACATGTCCCAACAGTAGGTTTGGTGAAAAACACACCCATTGATTTATGTGTTTAGATTATTGGTACAGGTAGGGTGGGGGAGAGAGAGATGTCAATTAACAACTGTACAGACTTCAATTGCTCACAACTTTAATGATCATTGCACTAGTCATTACTCTCCACGTATTACCTCACTTTACATTGACCTATGGCCTTGGGTTGGGCAGTGGTATGTTTGTACACAGTGTATAATTACAGCCTTCCTACAGCTAATTTATATCTTTTTTATCTAGGAGACCTGTGAAGGAAGTTTCTGTTAACATTACCTGGCTGTTTCTACCTATATTCACAGTCAGGGTTACATATGTGCACTCATACTGTGCGTGTGTGTGTGTGTGTGTGTGTGTGTGTGTGTGTGTGTGTGTGTGTGTGTGTGTGTGTGTGTGTGTGTGTACTACTGCCATACTCTACCTTGATTTCTATCGGTCACCCTGGGTGTGGGTGGCAGTGATCACTATCTGTGACAGTGTGACACTTGAGAGACATTTCTTGGAGGACACTACCTGGTGTCTGTACTTATCTTGCTGTCATTTGCAGCCTTGGGGTTGGACAGTGGGTGTTGTACATAGTGTATAAGTACAGCCTTCTTACAGCTAAGATATACCTTTTCTTACTGGCAGACCTGTGGAGGAAATTTCTGTTAACACTACCTGACTGTTTCTACAAATATTTACATATTCCTGGGTGAAATTATGCATACAGCTTACTACCACTCCCAGGATTCAAACCGTGCCTGTTTGTGCAAAAAATACAACAAAGTTTGTGCTTCATCAGAATGAGCTGCTGAGAAACTGCTGTCTCTTGTTTGACTGTTTTCTGCCTAATACTCTCTGGGTTGTACAATCTGATCTTGTAATTCTGACATTCATACATGGCAGATAGTTCTTATACTGTGTATTCATACTTTGACACATAGCACTGTCTGGAAATCACTGGTTAACACAACATTACTATTCAGGTATCAAATCTCTGGTGCATGGAACATTTCATATAGTTAATCTACTGTTTTACAACTCCACAATCTTTGTCAGATGAGCCTTGATTATTTAATGCTTTCAGAGCTATAGTTGCTGTGCAGAAACTGTACACATTTCAATTCATACCACCACATACCAAAGTAAACACAACCAGTCCAGGGTTTTGACTTTTATTGACAGGTGCTGACACTTTTATTGATATATACCCTGTATGTCACTATTACTCTGCTAATGTATCGTTTATTCAGTACAAGCTATACCCATTTTTAATTACTGACAGGTGACATTCTACTCCTTTCTATTTATTTGCTCTAAATACTACAAGCTAGATTTGTACTCACCAGCCTCATGATGCATCCTTAGCAGCCTGCTGGCATGGGTGTTCGTGTTCGTGACCCTCTCATCTGCAGCTGTACAGGAGATAGAGAAACATTTATGCATACCTATCCATCACATACACAGGCTGGACTTTGGAAAACACTTATTGATACTGATACTTACACACAGCTGGGACATTCCTTGCCCATGCACCGTGGACCCACTGGTCCAAGAGCTCCCTCTTCCTATACTTCAAGTCAACAAAGTGGTGCCAGACCTACTCACCAGTCCAAGGGATGCCAGTGGCACTGGTGATATCACATGTGAGACGGTCTTAGGCCTCTGCTTTCTATTGAGAGCCTTGGTACTGGTCCTGCAGCAGTCTCCCTTCATGGTCTATTACTAGGAGTCCAGCCATGATCCTGGACTCCTGAATGCCCCCAGTGCTGTGCCCGAAAGTGCACACCTTCACCAACACCAGCCATAGTGCCTGCAGTGATCAGCTACAATTGGTTATGGTTATATTCCCGCCTGTGTGGTTTAAATAGGGCTGGATTCTTGCCCTTTGCCCTGATTGGCCAAGTTGGAATATGCTGAGCTAAGCTAAGTGAACGGGTAAACCCACTTAGCACAGATAAGCACTGCTTACAGGGGTAGATGCTAAGCACTGCTTGCCAGTGTGCAAATCCTGCTTAGCTACGCTAAATATTGCTAAGCATACAAATCTAAGCAATGCTTACTCCACCTAAGCATAGCTGAGCACACTTTAGTGTTGTTCAGCTTTCATTTTATGGACTATCAGGATTGTGGGTTTCATTCCTCATTAATGACATGTTATGATATGTATGTTGACCTTCCATAACATCCCCCTATGTGCTTTCATGACATTACATTTTGTGTGACTATACTGTATGGGACACTTGTGTTTATATGGGGGTTTCACAACTTTATTACACTGACACCTCACATTTGGACCTACTATGCTACTCTGGTTGACAAATATATGTTATTTACTACCTAATTATAAAAATAAAAAAAAATAGTACAACTTTCACATATAAAAGTGAAATGTCTTCATTGGGGATTAAACCGTGAATGACTGCATACAAAGCAGGCACTCTAATCACTACACTATCTTGCATTGCAGAATTTGGCTGCATATTTCTATTTAGCTCCTTGTGATGTGTAAGCTAGGCTGAGCATAGCTGAATGATGACCTGCTCTGCTACACTTAAACTTTATTGCGGACAGAAAAAAAAAATGTGTTTTATTTTTATTTACTGTACGGGTATGCACATTGCTTTCTGTATCTTAGGGCAGGACATCTGGACGACTACATCATACATGGAGGAAATGGTTTAAATGTTCCTCTCAGGAACATGCTTACTTATTTGGTATGCCAGCATGTACACTGGCATACCATTCTGGACATATTATATGTGCTGGACCATTGTGGAGGGCTGTGCTTTTGTGTTTCATTACTTGTTTTGTCCATGAACACTGTTATGTTGACATAGTGTCTGCGGACACTGTAGATGCTTTAGAATAGCCGTACAGCAATTCTGGAGTGCAGAGGGTGTGTGTACTGTGCGAACACTGCTCGGACACGCCCCCTGCACTCGTACACAGATCGTGCCCTTCTAGAGAATACAGTAGCATGCCTTCATGAATATGCAAGGTGCACTGCTGTTCTACACAGGCACGATCTGCTCCATGCAGGAATAGCACTATTTCTGCATGGAGTTTAATGAATCCAGGGGCGAGACTGTCAAAAATTAATAAGCCAAATTAATAAAGTAATTGGAACCATAAAGGAAGATCCACACAATATAACAAATTAACAGAATACATTATGGCACAGCAAAACTAATCACAGATATGTCACTATCAAGAAAGCATAAATTAGTAAAGGAAAATAAAGGAGCAAATAGGTCACTACCATGGAAGAACCGATAAGAAACAGTTATGAAACAGTTAAGAAAAGAAGTGCCATTGTTGGAAGAATACAGAAAAGGAAATCAAGCTAAAAAACTGTCAGAAAAATGAATGAGCTAAAGCAAAAACACAACATCAAAGTAGATCAGAATTTGAGTTACACTATCTCTAACAATAAATTAAAAATCTCTGCACAGACTGAAAATTTCAGGAGATACTCAAAAGAATTATAAATAAAGGATATAAAACAAGTAGTCTAGGGATTATCCAAAGAAAGTCTATAGGGAACTAGGAAAGAAAGTTGAGACACCACCAAGAACAGAGGAAATTAATACATTCTGGAAAAATATCTATGAGTGCTCAGTTGAGCACAATAAGGGGGCTAGGTGGATAAAAAAAGTAAAAAAACAATTAAGAAATTCTGATATGGAAGATATGGAATGGAATGAGGTAACAGCTGGGTCCAGATGCTGTAATTTAATTTGGTTGAAAGTATAAACATCTTTACACTGTGATTTTGCCTTGAGTAAAAACTACTTGCATGTACACCCTGAAATGACACTGGACTGCCTATTAATGGGGGAAACCATATTCATGCTTTAAACTGAACATGCAGATGACCATAAGAACTATTGACCAATAACCTGTTTCCCAGTAACATGTATGTTACATGAGGCAATTCTGGCAATATTGTGGGTGCTGAGAAGAGAAGTCATATTGAATGTCAAAGACTGAAGCAAAACTGATTTCATGTACTTTAATTATGCCTTGAATTAGGCATGAGGTCCATTTAAGGTATGTAAAACCTAAGATTTTGGAGAAATTAAACTAAGATAAAACTAGTTATAGAGGGATGTGTATCTGGCTCCAGTACAGAGTGGAAGATGTCAAAAATGTAAACTAACTTATTGTTGTTACAACTACATCGATCTTTGTAGAAATACAAGAAAAAATATTGAGTCTTTCCTAAGGAAGTGAATACTAAATCTTTTGGAGGATGGCAGGTTGGAACCAAGTAAAGATGAGAAAGAACACCAAATAATTATCTGGATCGATCTGTAATCTGAAATTACTTGAGAAAGTGATTTAACATGAAAGCTTGTAGAGTTTCTATTTATATTAAGTATGTTTTATGAAACCTTGCTATTTTTATTTTACGACAATACCACACAGGCAGACACAGCGACCAGGTTTCACCAACAAAACAATAATAAACCAAAGCAAAAAATATAAACCTTTATTGGGCCTGGTTTTCAAGAAAAAGAGATGTTAAATGCAGAGAATATATTTGAAAGAGCTATGGTTGTGCCATAGGGCCCAAAGGCAAAACTGGTAAAAAAATATTGTGGAAGCTAATTGGAATATTTTAAAATGTAACCCCTCAATTTATTCTTTATTAGGTCCGAAGCCTACTTTTGGTTTTAAAACTGGAGTTAATATCAAGAGTAGTCTAGAATCAAATATAGGCAATAACAATAATAGTAGTTTGAGTAGTAAGGGAACATATAAATGTGGGAGATGTTCCCAATGTAAATACATTACTGAGGTAAATGAAGTATATTTGGAGAATGGGTTAGGGTTGAAAGTGACCTTTATAAATGGTAACTGTCAAACTACAGGGATTATTTACTTGGCAAAGTGTAAAGGTTGGCCAGCATTCTACGTGGGTAAAATGGAGAGATGTCTCCATGACAGGATATATGAACATCAGTACCAAATTTTGTCTGGTAACCATAACAATGGCCTGTTTAAACATCCCTTGTCATGTCCTAGTTTTAAGAATTATTATTTTGGAATTGTAGAACGTATTTTAGTAAATCCCAGAGGTAGTGATTTTACATCTCAAATAGAAGAAAGGGAGTTGAAATGGCAGATTAAGTTATATGGCACACAAGTACCTGGTTTAAATGAGAACATCTCCTTGATGCCCATATTAAATAACAGAGTTAACGTTTGAATTATAAGATGACTATAATGGAATATGGTTAGAAAAACATTTATATACTACTTAAGAATGTCATATAAAATAAGTTTTACATTTTATACATTTTTAAACTTTATATTTTGATTGTATAAATTGTATGATATCAATAACTGTCCGTTTTAAGTGAAATAATGCTATGTGAATATGGTACCTTTAAAATCTCTTAAGCAACTTAATTGGTTAATTGATTATGGTATTTAAATGTGCTGGTGACAAGATTTCAATGATTCTGATGAAGTCCCACTGAATGGGGATGAAGTGTTTAAATCCATTTTAATTTTTTGTAATAAACTTGGTTTATTTTATTTATTTTGATTCCAGAGTGATTCTAGTAAGTACATTTTTTTTTTTTTTTTTTTTTTATTTTTTATTATTTTATACATGTCACGATGGATGCCTGTTATTTGACTGTGGCATAGCATCTTATTATCTTTACAGCCTTTATGGGGACAGCCCACTTTGATTCCATCTGTTTTCCTTTTTATTCACTTACTAGAAAAACATCAGGCTCTGACTGCTCAGGGTCTCAGTGCAGGCAGGCTGCAGTTTTGTTATTTCATGTTGTTGTTCAAATTCAGTCACTTATGTGATATTTTATCTTTTAGTTACCTTCTCTTCTTGAATAATTGTGATAATTGTGCAAGTTGTCTGCAGTTACTATATTAGTTATTATTCCATATGCAATGTTCAAGCATGCATTATCTTATCTGTATCTAATAGTTTATTGTTATTTTACTTTTTTTTATTTGATGATGACGTATTAAAATGTGTCTGTCTCTCAGTTAAGCAAGTGAAAAGCCTCATATTGTGAAAATGTGAAAAGTTAAACAAAACAAACAAAAAACATGAAAGTCTTTTTTCATTACTGCACACTGACATGTTTAGTGTTTGCATCTGATGTTATGTTGTTCTATAATGTTATAATGATAATATCTATGGAATTTGGGTATAATCTTTCTTTTATTAAAAAAAATAGAGCTAGAGCTTTTATGGTTGAAAAAATCATCAGAGGTAACTACGCCAGAGTCATTTTATTTTTATTGGACTTAGTACATTTTGTAGGATTATGAATATAAATATATACTATAGATCTTTCCTTTACTATACTGTGCTCTTTTGATAACAAATACCTCTGCAATTCATATAGTCAAGTGTATTTAGAAGTAAACAGTAAGATGCTGATTATCTATCTATCTATCTATCTATCTATCTATCTATCTATCTATCTATCTATCTATCTATCTATCCATCCGTCTATCTATATATCTATATATCTCTATCGATATCTATAGTAATATCTATAGCTATACAGTGCTGGATATTAAGGCTATCAGCTGTTAATGCACTACTTTTTGCATCTGTATTCAGGGTTTGATTCCCTCAGCCTCTCTTTCCTTTCTGTGTGTCATTAAGAAAATCACCTAACCAGACAGTGCTGTATGGAAAGTGAGCTAGGTTTCTCCATGGTCATAGGTGTTCCTGACTGCATGTCTAATAACTATCAATGAACCTACATGTGTAAATATGCTAATCCAAATTACAGTCTTAGTGTCATTGTTGTTCCTTCTTCACTTGTTTTCTCCATCATGTTATCATTGTAATTACTGATTTAGCAGATTGCATAGACATTTAATCACTTTATTTTGTACTTAATAATGTCACTGTATTTAACATGCATTTGCAATGCTCCTTGTTGTGTATGCAAATGTAAAAGTCGTTATGATATTGCAAACTTTGTTTTCGAATTGTCACTATTGGTATATAATGGAGGCTTCCTCCCAGAGTTTCCTCTGAAAATGGGCCCTAAACCTGCTGGACATCACAGTCATCTAAATATCAATCAATCAATCAATAAATCAACCAGTCAATTAATCAGTTAGTTAGCCAGTCAGTCAGTCAGTCAGTCAGTCAATCAGTAACCAATAAATACATAAATAAAGAAATAAAAGATCTCCTGAGCTGGCACTTTGATTCACTACCTACCTGACTTTAACAACTCTATTGTTCTTGTTATCTTCATTCTTAGCTCTTTGGACTGGATGTTGAAAACAAAGCACACAGAAAGGAGCTTAGATAGCTGTCTGTAAAGCCTGAGACTTCATTTGGACTCATTCTACTTGCTGACCTTCTGCATGGCCGGCCTTAGGCATAGGCCAACTAGGTGGCCGCCTAGGGCGCCGCTGTAGCAGAGGCGCTTTTGCAGTATTAATTTGGTGTTGGTAGACCAGGTTGGGGGCACCTGGGTGGTGTGGGGGGGGTGCTGTGGAGCACTTTTGCCTAGGGCACCAGCTGACCTAAGGCCGCTGCGATGTAATAATTGTTCACCTGAGGCTATAGATGCAGGATATAATGTGATACAATATCTAGAGTATGATCTCCCTTCCCAGCTTGTTCACTTTCTTTAAGTTTTTGCTTCAAGTAAAATATTAATAAGAGAAAGTCATACTGATTAGCTTATTACATTACTTTCACCTGATGCTTCTAAGCGAGCTTGACTCATTTTCACATCCCTTCTGACATTAACTAAGCTTCTTTCATTCCTGGATATGTGACTGATTCAGAACTTGTCCCTGTTTTGAAGAAACTTACATATTTTCAGGCCTTATTTACCCCTGCTCATTATGTACTTATGTTTGGAGCTGTGTCCCTATTTTCAGGCCTGATTTATCCCTTCACAAAACATTCTGAATCTTTCTCATCACATGATTTTTGAAAATGGTTAGTATTCAGAAAGCCGCACTCCATCACCAATGTACTAGTGGTACCAATAATTTAAAGAAAGAAGACATGCATCTTACATATCCAATTTTTAGAAGTAAAAGTAAATAACCTTGTGATAAAATTAGATGTCATGAAAGTCTACAGATTTTACACTGTCTCTTTGATAATGTACTTATATTTTTCCGTCATGTTTGTCCCTCTCTGTTTTTAATGCGTGTTTCTGAGTAGTATCCCAGATTCCCACCGGAAGTAGGAACAGTTATGTTTAACTTGCTATTAACATTTTATGCTAATTAGATGTTCAGATTTTTGACTAGTTTTTCAAGGGTTGTTGTACCTATTTTCAAGATCTGCAGGTTGAGAGGTATGAAGTGATGGCTTCAGATAAGCTATTTTTAGATGGCAGATTCTTAATTACACCTTACTGCCACTGATTAGTTCATCCTCTCCATAAATTTCACATCAGCCATTGGACTCGTCCCTATTTAGACTTCATTGGTACAGATAACATAGCTATTCTTTTTATTAACTTCACTCAAAATGGAAAATATAAGTCTGAACTTTATAAATCAGGATACTAATAAATAAATTTACCTTCAACCTCTTGTAAATTAGATTGCTCTACAGCAAACACTTCTGGATGTACATGCACAGAAATTCCAGTTATGGACTTACCCATCATGCAGAATTCTAAAGAAACAAAAACTGATTCAGTCCAAACTCAGCACTCGTCATCATTTCCTTGGAAAAATTAATAAGTTAAGAAATGAGTATCTTCTAAAACAATCTATATTTTGAGAGTGTTTATGTAACCTACAAAGTAAAGGAGCAAACCAACATTTATTTTATTTATTCATTTAAAATGCATTTACTGGTTAGAGAACTGATGACAAGTGCCTAATGTTATGTTCAGCCCAGGAATACAAGGAAAATCAGAAGTACATTTAGTGAGACACAGAAAGAAAATAAAATACAAATTTGTAAAATACTATTTTCAGATAATAAAACTGTAAAGAGTAGCTAGCTGCAATTGCAATATACATTATTTACAAAAATGAAAACAAATCTCATTTAGAACGTTAAGTGTCTGTATGATAATTCTGGCTGTGTGACGTCTATGTGGGAATGATAGGATGGATGAGGGGAATGAAGGATATTAAAAAGAAGCTATGAGTGGTGGAAGGGAGAACTTATATTAATTAAACAATTAGTGAGACACATAGATTGGTGCAGCAGAACCTGCCATTTGAGGGACAGTAAGAATATTACTAGTAGGAGATAGAAAATGCTGTTACTTAGGTTAGGTGATATGGTTGGATGAGAGGCAATAACATTTTTTTCCTCAAAATTTTTTTATTTTTCAAATACATTTGAATGAATTCCATAGTATTTATACATAGCATCATAATTAACTATGTACACTATTTCCATTAGCCTGACACTATAACAGATATTAATGTATACAGTTACTTTATAAGTATGTCCAATCCTTTATCAGAGTGTCTGATCAATTATTGTATAGAGTAAATCAATTATAAGACTTTTCTCCGAGGGATGTTGATAAATGGCTTTGCATAAATTCTTAGTTCTTTAATTTTAATTTCCAATAATGCTGTGGTCTTCAGTAGGCTGTAGAAGTCTTCCAAATTTGGTATTGTGTTTGTATTCCCTCTTCTTGTTATACACTTCCTTGAAACTGAAAAGTATTGTCCAAACTAGATACATGTTTGACCTATTCAAATGAGGACCTTCGTTCACATTTAATAATACAAGAGCATTAGTTAAATAAAATGATTCATTAAATGAAGCTTGTAGAAAGTTATTAATACCATTCCAAAATGGCTTAATTTTAACACAATCAAAGAAAATGTGGTTTCAATCTGCATTGTGTACTTGCTCACATCTCTACCATATTCCTTTTATGGAAGAACTAATTTTACTGATTCTATCTGGGGTTAAGAATGCTCTGTGCAATCATTTCCAATTAAAAACTTTTCAGTATTGTGTAAAGGATGTATATTTTATCGATAATAAGATATTTGTTTTAATATCTTCAGTTAACTGTATTGAGTGTCCTTTTGTTATATATTTCCCTTATGAGGTTTTGGGTGTTGTTTTATAGTTTATCAATATTTTGTAAAAATTTGAAATACTGTTTCCCATGTCAAAGTCATTATATATGATTTCATATATGTATTTCGTAAATTTAGGTATTTCTTTAAATGAAGAATTATTAATTATTCTACTTAAATCTTGCGAATATGACAGAATATTCTGCAAAGTTAGCCAGTCCTGTTGTGGAATTTTTGTATGTTGTTTTTATTACTTGCATATCTAAAACTTTTAGTTCTTTGATACATCGGAGTCAACAAACAAATCCTTTCTGTTTCCAGGAATTAATAATGTCTCTATATATTTTATGTGGAAAGTTCTTTGTGGCTATAAATGGTGTTAAAAGATCAAATCAGATTTTTAAATCTATATTTGCGTTAATAATTTTCCTAAATGAGTCAATGTAATAATTAATCATACGAGGTTTAGTGAGTTAGTTATGTTATATTGCATACTAATGCATATGTACCATGGCAAATTATCTGTTATTTGAAATTTTTTTGTAAATCAAATTCATTTATTGATATTACAGTTAGTAATTCTTTCCAATTTGTAGGATAATTTGGACTATTTCAATCTGAGACTGTTTTAGATACTGATGCTTTTATATATATGTTTCTATATCAGGGAAGTTTAATCCACCCTGTTTCTGTGGCCTGATATGACATATTAAAGCTATTCTGTTTCTTTTGGGAAACCATAAAAATTTTATTAGGCATGAATTTATTTCTTTAAGTATATTCCTTTCTGGTAATAGTTGCATTGCCAAGGCTATATATAGGCTCTTGGGAGGTAAAACCATTTTTATTAACTGTAGTCTATCTTCAAATGTTAATATTATTTTGTTCTATTTTTCCATATAGATTTTAGTTGTATTGATGATATTATTGTAGTTTTTTGACACAAATTCATGATTATCCTTGCATAACTCAATTCCTAGATATTTTAGGGTAGATTCTTGTTTCACTATGATGTTCATAGGTTCATAGGTTCATAGGTAGTATTAGGCTATTCGCCCAAGGGCCTAAGTAAGCCTAGCCAACAAGGTTCCCTGGCTTATGCCACCCAAGAAAGTTAATTTACTATGCCCCTGTTGAGCAGAGCCACAGAAGTGATCCCCGGGGTGTATTTCCTATTTCCCATCCACTCATTAAGATTTTTCTTGAAGAGTGCTAATGAGGAACTTTGCTTGACATAGATGGGTAGCTTGTTCCAGAGTATAGGAAGTATCTGGGACAGGAATCTATCCCTCTAGCATGTCCTGTTTATTGTGGTGACAAGTTTAGGTCCCTAGAGCATGTAGCTCAGAGGGATTGAGATTTCTTTAGGTGTAGCATGTCCAACAGCTCTGGGTTTAACATAGCTTTATTTGCTAGGCAGAGATCTCCTTGGAGTAGGTGATATGCTACAGAGTAAAGCTGGAGTTTTTTGAGATGGTCAGTGTAGGACATCTGTTTGAGGCCAGTAATCCTGTTTGGGAGGTACTTCTGTGGCCTTTCCAGCTGCTGCAGATGTTTTGTGAGGTACATTCCAAAAGGGGAGTTGTACTCTATAATGGCTCTAATGAGTGCCGAGTAGACTACCCTTAGTCTTCAGTTCTTGTTTTTATTTAAAAATAAAAATTTTGATTTTGATTTATTGAAATGGAGTCCTGAAGTAATGTGAAATTTGTCAATTAATATATCTAATTCTTCTAATGTCTCTTTTGTTTTAGATAATGTTAGTAATATGTCATCAGTAAATAACATTACTTTAGAATTGTATTGTTCATAAACATCTGTTCCTTTGATTTTTATATTGTTACCTATTAAATCTGCCAATATTTCAATAGCCAGAGTAAACAGAATCGATGACATGGGACATCCTTGTTTAGTGCCTTTTGTTATATGTATAGATTTAGAGGTAAAAGGACCTAACTTGGCATACACTAAATTATTTGTATATATCTTCTTTAGGAGATGAACAAAGGATGCAGGAAATTCAAATATCATTAGGATTTTGAATAAATAGCCCCAATTTAGGGAATCAAGGGCTTTCTTTATATCTATGCCAATTACGAGTGTTTCTTTATATTCTTTATTAACATAATCTGTAAGAGAATTTATCCTTTTAATATTGTCATGTGTGTGTCTATGATATATAAATACAGTTTAATCATTATTTATTGTTTTGGATAGTGGTATTTTCATTCTGTTAGTTAATATTGTCATAAATATCTTATAGTCATTATTTAATAATGATATAGGTCTATATGAGGTACAGAGATTTGGGGATTTGTTTTCCTTTAGGACTGGTGTGATTAAGGAATATCTCCAAGAGGGTGGTATTAAAGCTTGTGACTGAATTTCTAATAAAGTTTTATGGAAGAGGGATAGTATCTTTGAAGGAAAAGTTTATATAGTTCCATAATTATGCCATCTATACTTGGAGCTTTATTATTTTTACCCTCTTTTATTGTATCTGTAATTTCTTTGTAGGAAATGGGTGTTTGCAGATCTAGTTTTAATTTTTCTGTTTTTTTATATTAGAACATTTTTCCTCTAGATTTAATTGATTGATATGTATATTTTCTTTTTGGAAATGTTCCATATAGTGATTTCTATAGGCATCAAGACTGTCACCTATATCCAGGATATTTTTTCCTTACTTTTCATGGAGGATACTTTTAATGTTATTAGCTTTTGATTGCATTTTGATTCTTGTGGATACATTATGTACATATTTGGGAGAAGTGGCCAAGGTATTAATTTTTAGTTTTTCTAAAGTTAAACTAGTTTTATATGTTAGAATTTCATTGCATTTATTGTTTAATACTTCTACTTTTTTTTTCATCTCCAAATGATTTTGATTTTTTTTCAGCTTTTACTGACAAAAGTTTGGATTATAGATCTAATAATTCAGAATAACATTCTCTGATTTTTTTATACCAAGTTAGGGTTTTACCATATATGTAAGCGTTTAATGAGTCCCATATCACTATTTTATTTATCTCTGTAGTGTAATTAATATCTAAGAAGAACTGTAATTCAGATAATAAAAAGGGTTTGAACTCTTTAATTTTAGTTATATATGCTGGAATTCTGGAGTTAAAGATTAATGGTTAGTACCCATTTTGAAGTTTTAGTATCAATGAATTGTGGTCTGAAAAGGGGCAGGGAGTGATTGAGAAATTAATGATTTTAGAGTGTAAATCATGGTCAGCAAATATTTTATCTAGTCTAGTTTGGGTACCAAATCTGTGATTTTGATTGGAAAACAACAAATATTTATCTTCTTTAAATGTGAAAGTATCTACAACATGAAATGATTCTACCCACTTGTTTAAAGCTTTTGATTCAGTGGATGTATGCAGAGGTCTTTTATTTGTAGTTTCAGAAATATCAAATATACAGTTAAAATCTTCTCCTAATACTAAGTTGCCTTTATAATTATTGGAAATGAAATCCAAGTGTTTTTTAACAGCTCCTGTTCTAATGCCTGGGAACCAGTATAGATCAGCTAGGGTCCATATTCTGTAATCATATTTAAATATTACTAATTCAATAAGACCTTCTTTATATTCATACTTATAAATGATTTCTGGGTTAATCAGACTTGTTTTCCATAAAATTGTTACCACTTTTGTCTTTGTCTTATAAATGGATTGCGCCAATATATTCCTTAGGATTCCATTTGTAATTGTCATTTGTTTTGAAATTAGTTTCTTGAAGGAAGACAATTTGTGATTTGTTCAGTTTGAAATATTTCAGTAGATTTGATCTTTGAAAAAGTCTCTGAATGAACAGAGATGGAAGCGCTTGATTTTGTTTGCTGATTTATTGCTGCTATTCAACTTATTTTATCAACTTATTTTATTATTTTTCTGCAAATAAAGTGCTCTTTGAGTTAAAAGATTTGGTTGCTGTCCTGCATCTACTGCTGTGGACTTTGTCTTGGAGTTTCTAGTTTAATTTTGCTGATCCTCCTCTTAAAGAACTATTACTATAAGACTGTTTGCATACATGACAGTGGTTTAAACTGTTCAAGATCTTAAACTTTTAGTGGGCATCCCACCTGGATGAAAAAAGATTCAAGAGGGAAATAATATGTACAGACAAAACCACATAAAGTCAAAAGAAACCACAAGGTGTTAAGCATTTTGTACCCATTTTATAACCTAGCTGTGTGATTTCATTACAGACTTAATACTAATATGGTCATTCAAACCTGGGGGGGGGGGGTAAATATTTTGTCAAAATTCCCATAGGAGTTCTTTATATTCCAACTGGCTTTCCCAGTCCCCTTCCCTGGGATCAATGTCGACAAGTTTTAAAATTCCAAATTTAAATTCAGTGTGTATAGTATCCAATAAGGTATGTTTAAAAAGGACATGGTTTAAATTTTTGCTCTTGATACTGTAGTAATGCTTGCAAATTCATTTTCAAATCTACTTCTTATGGTAATCTTCATATTGCTGAACTGAAAGAGGTATTACAGTCATTAAAATTAGCGGCAGACAAAATATCCCCATGACTCAGTAATATTAATACTACTTTTTCCTCCCTAGACAGTGTCATGCAGAAAGTCTAATTTTGTACATGCATCTTAGGTGTAGTAATAACTTTCAACCTAGATTAAAGTCTGCATTTTGTGTTTCAGTTAGTTTTCTCTCAACATAATTGTTGTTTCTTCTCTAGGGGGTACACTCTAGACACCTGGCGACCTTGTTTTGTTGTTCTTATTGTTATGTGCTAAAAGAGCTGTTTTTCTCCTACTTTTTAAGGTTGATATATCGTGGTATTGTAACTCCTGTATCTCTCACATATTTATAGATATGTATTTTAAATATTGTAGCATGGTTTGTTTTACCTGTACTATGTCTAAGTACCAATATAATGTACTTTTTTTTTGTTATTTATCCTCCCAGGCTTAGACTGAAATTGGTCAGAAATGAACACTGCTCTGTCTTTGTAACCAAGATAGATAGATAGATAGATAGATAAATAAATAAATAATGTTGGCACTTGTCTTGTTATATTTCATTCCCTCAATCTGTCTGTTCCATATTTAATTTTTAGGTCTTTACACTTTTATTTTCCACACATTTTAAGATCTCATTTTATTATCCCCACTGTATAATCTTAAAGAGGAAAATGCACCACACACACACACACACACACACACACATATATATATATATATATATATATGTGTGTGTGTGTGTGTATGTGTATGGATCTAGGACATTTGCTGCGTGAACAAATGAGCGAAACCCAAACGGCAGGGCATACTTACGTGAAAGTGCTTTTCACCGAAGAAGCACTTTTGCATAAGTATGCCTGTTGCCGAGGCTGTATAATGGTGCAAGTAAGGAAAATTTCCCTTTTCCCCACTGTAGTGTGGTCTCGGAGGGAGAATATTAAAGTAGGTGGGTGAGGGGGGTGCACCCTGCTAAAATGTAAATGCAGTGTTTTATTTTTTTTTTGTAACACGCTTTAACGAAAACGCTTTTTCGATAAAAGCGCTTTCGTTAAAGTGTGTTCGGTTATTATGGATTCGGACATTTGCTCACTCGAGCAAACATCCTAGATCTAAATATATATATATATATATATATATATATATATATATATATATATATATATAGTTTCACTTCAGAATCTCGAACTACTGAAATATTGAATTTCAGTAGTTCGAGACCAAAGTGTCAAAACTGCACTGGCGTGAAAGTGTGGAAATGCTGAATGCAGGAATGTCAAATCCGCGGTTGTGGAGGTGCATACGTGAAGTGGGATTCCCTGTGTTCATGATGTGTGGTCTGGTATGTGGATGGAGCTGGAGATTTAGGTAAGTGATGTTTTACTGGGGGTTTTGGGTAGGGATTTTAGCATGTGTGAGTGTGTTTGGAGTTTTGAGGTGTGAGTTAGGGTAGGTAGGTAAGATTGTAATGTGTGTTTGTGCAAGGGGAGTGTAGAATGTGTAGTGGTGTTTTTTGTGTGTTTATGTTTTTCGTGCAACCTCGGAGTTAGTATATATAGGTAGCGTGGGTGTGTGAGGGGTGCAGCCCCCACATGGGGGGTGCAGGGGGGCTTGCCCTCTGCTTATATGTAGGGTCCGCGGGTGTATTTGTTTTGTTGTGTTTGTATGTGTTGCGTTGGTTTGTAGTATAGGGAGGAAGGTTTGTGTATGGAGTGTGTATGTGGGCAGCTGCGGTTTTGAATTTCGTGCTTTTGAGGTTTCGGGTTTATAAGTTTTCGGCTTTACAGTTCGAGATACTGCATTTCGATATTTCAGTATTTAGGGAATGTAAAGTGAAACCATACATATATATATATATATATATATATATATATACACACACACACACACACACACACACACACACACACACACACACACACACACACACACACACACAGGTTCACTATAATAGCAGTCTTCTCTTAGCTAAATCTTTTCTCTTATTGTCCTTTTTCATATTTGATCTTACTCTCACTGTCCCGATATCATATATTAATGTTTAAAATTTTCCTTAAACATCATATTTTAATTTTGTTCTTTATGACATAAGAGCAGGCATCTTGGTTTAGCTTTGTACTGTCTTTTATGGGCCATTGAGTGTGCATAGTTTTAGAACTGTGTTTATAGTTGGGCTATTTGTATTAATTACAGTTTTGCATTCTGTAATGAATGTATTAACTTAATTTTGAAAAAAAAATATTTCTGTATATTTTAGATTTGGATTAGGCCTGGGGAGAGACCAGAATGGGTTTAGTGCTGATGCAGTGAGTTTACGATTATTCTTTGTTGCCCCATCAGGCTGACTTTATGCCACCGAGTTTTATCCATACCGCTGTTTTCCTTGCATGAGTATTTTTAGTTTGACCTCCCTATTGCAATTCACATTAATCATATTCATTGTAGTTTTGCATTTCCTGGACAACACTAAAGTTTTCATATTAGAACCTTGGAGCATTTATGTCCCTCATAAGAGGAAACTGTTTTTGTACTTATTTTCTAATTCTGTTACTAATATTGCTATTAGCACAGCATGAGTTATCCCGAAAACAGTGTATCTTACTTTTTTGGTTGTACTTCAAAAAAGTAGCAGTAATGCATTATTTTTGACCTACTTATGCAAAGTTCCATATAACAACTCAATGGATTAATCTGTAAGATATTTCCTTGACAAGAGTTTCCAGCTATATAACCACAAATTTAAAATGCTTGCAAACTGTCTCCCAAGTTTCAGAATTAAAAAAATCATAAACTAAATAGCATCACGCAGAAGTTTACATCAAAGTATGATGGAGCTAGGCCATATGAGCCTGGATTTGTTTTTTTATTGAATTACTGCACTTGTTAGTTAATGTTTCATACACTCTGCAATTGATTCATTTGCTTTATTATTCTCAGTTAACTAGTTTAGTTTTCTTAGTATATTTTGGCTGCCTGCTAGACATGTTGCTACCAGTATTTTTTTATTTATAATTTGATTCCTTTACATTTGCCTATGCAGCTCGCTCTTTACCTATGTCTCACTAATTAGTTACAGTCGTTCTGTTACAAAAGCACCTCTGTATGTTCTCAGGTTATGAGGAAACTCCAGGAATTATCAAACTTTTCAGGAAAACGGAAAGCTTTGGCATGTGTGTGCATGCAAAATGCTGTCTATAATGAATAATCTAAGAAGAATGTACTACTCATGTGGGAATATGAAATCAGAACAGCTCTCTGGATTTAGTGAAGTTCTCCTTCACATATTTTAATATGCCATAAGACATTAAAATCTGTCATGCATAACCCACTCATTTCTAAGGCTTTCAGCTTTGTTCAGCTGATTTTACAACAAAATAACTGCTTAAGTTGATCAAAGACATCTGTGCCTCATCATACATGTAAATTGATTATTAAATATTTTCAGTTGCAAATACAAGTGTTTTCTTCTTGTGTCTTCCTTTTCCTAGTATACGTCTCTGCTTCTGATGACTTGTTCCTATAGGATTATCACACCAGGTTTGCATAACGTAGGCTTGAAAGGATCTTTATAGTCCTTTCAGAAAAAGAAAAGTGCAAAATAACAGCATATCAAATCAGCTGGGAAAACAGTATGGATGAGAAATTGTCAGTAATCATTTACCAAGTTTGATGTTTTCCATGTATTATTGTTGCTGTTAACTGACCCTGACACATAGTTTGGATGCTTTCACGGAAGTCTGTAACTGTATTTTCTTCCAGGAACTTAAAGTGCTTCAGTGCCTTTTGCAACCTTGTTTATATCACCTGAGTCATGGTTTGTTTTGGATGCATGGCACCATTAATCTTTGTAAATATTCCTATGTCACCTCTTCATAAGGAAATTTAAAAGTACAAACTAAATATTTTTTCTGCTTGCTTTCAAAGAACATTAAGACAAAATCTGGATATGCAGCAACAGGTAATTAGGTTCTTCTTCTGAAAAAAAAAAATGAATGCAGGGGAAATCACTATATATTTACTTAGAGTCAAACCTCTTAACTGTCGAGAATTTCACAGAATGCATAGATTTTTGCCTCATATTTTAGTCTGTTCCTCATAAAATTGATCTTTTTCTGGCAAATCATAGAGGACTGAAGTCACTATTGAAGATATTTGAGTTTCAGAAATTCATATCCTTAAAAAATACAGGCTAATGCAAAACCTGTTATTGTAGAAACTCTCTAAAGTTTATAAGAACAATATATAAAATCTGCCCTTGTTGCTGGGCCTTTGTCCCCCTATTATTTTTAACTTTGTCTAGAATTCTTGCACCAAGAAGTTAACATGTATGTTTGAAGTCATGTGGAATTTTTAAACATTCTAAACATATAAATGAAAAGAAGAAATTGTGTAAATAGGAAGTTAATACTGAGAAGGAACAACAGGCAGACTTTGGAAATATAACATAATATTTAAGCGAATAGAACACATACTGTATCTTGGGTCTATATTATTTGCACAAAAACTGAATCGTGCAAAAACGTATTGAGCGACACATAAAGAGCAAATATTCAAAGTATCGAAGGTATGAACGGAGACCGCCGTAGGGAATTCTTCTCTTTGCTTCAATGGAGTGCGATCTCGGAGTTGGTATATTTAAATAGAGAGGGTGTGGGGGGTGCAGGGGGGCTTGCCCCCCTGCATACAACAGTTAGTGACAGTATTTGTTTGCTGGTTCTGTCATGTTTGGAATTCGATGTTTTGGGCTTTCGCCCATTACATAGGTTCATATGTTCATAGGTTGATACTAGGCTATCTGCCCTAGGGCATTTACAAGCCTAGCCAGAGTGTGTTTGGCTTTTGCCACCCTTCTTAGATTAGTTGACTATGCCTCTGTATAGTAGGTCACAGAAGATAGCCCATTTAAGGTTAGTTTACCATGCCTCTGTCTAGCAGTGACACAGAAGAGATCCCAGGGGTAAATTTATGATCTCCCATCCAAACATCAAGATTCTTCTTGAAGAGGGTCAATGAGGGGCTCTGTCTGACATGGATTGGGATTTTGTTCCAGAGTGAGGGGAGCCTCTGGGATATGAATCTGTCCCTCCAGTATGTTCTATTTATTTCTGTGCTGAGGTTTAAGTCACTGGAGCATGTAGTTCTGATGGATTTGGATTTCTTGAGGTGGAGCATGTCCATTAATTCTGGGTTGGACATGGCTTTATACATCAGGCACAGATTGCCTCTGAGTAGGTGGTAAGCAACTGAGTAGAGCTGGAGTTTCTTTAGCCTAACTGCGTAGGGCATCTGTTTGAGTTCCTTGATCCTCTTGGTGAGGTACTTTTGGGGTCTTTCTAGTTGTAGCAGGTGTCGGGTAAGGTACATCCCAAATGGGGCATTGTATTCAATTATGGGCCTGATGAGTGATGAGTAGAGGGGCACAATGACCTCTCTTGATCTAGATGTGAACCCCTTCATGATAAGGTGGGCTATATAGAATGTCTTTCTAACCACTTTGGCAATGTGATTGTCAAAGGAGAGATTGCAATCTACTTGGGTCCCCAAATCCCTAATTACTTCTTCCGTACTTAATGGATTACCACCTATGTGGTAATTTGTGGGCACTTTGTTTTTCCCAAAGGGGATGACTATGCACTTTTTGGCATTTAGCTTTAGGCCATGGCTCTGGTACCAGTTATCCATCTCTGTGAGACCTTTTTGGAGGATGCTTGTGTCAGCCAGTGAGTCGATTATAGCCCCCAGTTTGCAGTCATCTGCAAACTTTGTCAGCCATAGTCCTCCTTTGTTAGCCTGTACCTCAGAGAAATATATACCAAACAAGAGAGGTCCCAGGACTGAGCCTTGTGGGACGCCACTTGTAACTGGTTTAGAGTCTGACATGGCACCTGCAATTCTGACCATGTGGGTTCTATCCCTATGCCAGTTTGCAACCCATCTTGTGACATAGGGGTTGATATTTAAACTGGTGAGCTTATTTATGATGCCCAAGTGGGGTATTGTGTCAAAGGCTTTTGCAAGGTCAAGGTAGGCTGTGTGGACTACCTTCCCTTCGTCTATGGCCTTGGTGACTGTTTCAAAGAAATTGACCAGGTTCAAGAGGCAAGATCTGCCCTTAACAAAGCCGAATTGGGTAGGATCCAGTGTTTGGAGGTTCCCAATGTCTTTGTTTATGAGTTCCATGATGATACGCTCCATAGCTTTGCAGACCAGGCTAGTTAGGCTTATAGGGCAATAGTTTCCGGGGTCCGTTGTGGCACCACCTTTATGGAGTGTGACCACTGTTGCTGTATGCCATTCTTTGGGTACATATCCTGTTGTAAGGCTGAGACTGAACAGTGATTTTAAGTGAGAGTTCAGTTCTTCTTGGAGCTCATGTAAAACACAGCCCGGGACACCGTCCGGTCCCATTGATGCTGTGTTTTTTGCTTTAGAAAGGGCAGCTCTCATCTGTGCATCTGTGATGTCAGGGAGGCTACACTCTGTTGGGATAGTCATTTGCTCATTTGGGAGGGAAGGGGGGGAGAATTTTGCACTGAACCTGTCTGCCAGGATGTTGGCAATGTCTGTGGGTTCAGTGTATTTTTTGTCATTTTGCACTAACTCAGAGCATATCTGGGAGTTTCCACCCAGGTTTCTGACATAACTAAAGAAAGCCTTGTGATTATCTTTAGCATCTTGTGCAATTTTTTTTTCGAACCTAGCCTTAGATGATTTTATGAGGGATCGTAGTTTCTTGCTAGTACTAATCAGAGTTGCCTTCCCTTTCAGGGATTTTGCTCTATCATGAAGTAGCTTCCTCCTTCTGTTGTACAGCTTATTTATCCCTGGGGTCCAGCAGACAGGTCTCCTGCCTATGGAGGAGTGTGTCTTGGTTTTATTTGGGATAGCATGATCCATGCATTCCTGTAAGTATCCATAGAATGCGTTTGTAAAGGATTCTGCGGTTTGGGTTGTATTTTCCACTGGCCCTGGGGCTTTGAAGGATTCCACCTCTGTTTTGAGAAGTGGGAAGTTTGCTTTTGAGAAGTTTTTGACCGTGGTTTCCTTTGCTGGGGGTGGGGACAGAATATGGATGTCCATAGTGATTAATTTATGGTCAGATCTTACCAATGAGGGGTATACCTCTGGTATGGAACATAGAGTCCCCATGTTGATGATGATCAGGTCCAATATGTTTTCCACTCTTGTGGGAGTGGTGACCAGTTGTTCCATAGCATTTGAGTTTATAAATTCTAGGAACCGTTGGGCTAGGGTGTTGGGGCTTGAGTAGTGCTCCCAGTCTATGTTTGGGTAGTTAAAGTTACCCAATATAATGGTGTTTGGAGAGACCTTCATATTCTCCAATGTCTTCAGGAAAGCCAAGTGGGGTTTCTGAGTTTGGGAGGGTGGTCTGTAGTAGGCTACAAACTGGAAGGCAGTTTTGCCCACTGTTAGTTGCACATGGATGGTCTCAGATGCTTCGTGCAGTGCCACTAGCCTGGAGGTATGGTATCTTTGATGAATATGGATACTCCCCCTCCTCTTGTGGTTCAGTCCGAGTTTTGGGGCTGAAAAGCATGATATGAGGTATAGCCTGGTCGTGTTGGGGTGCTCTCTGGAGCCTTGAACCAGGTTTCTGTTACTGCACAGATATCGATATTCTCCATACTGAGGAGAGCCTCGAGTGCGTGCGTCTTGAGGTTTAGACTTCTGGCATTGAGCAGCATTACCCTTAGTTTCTTTTTCCTTGTGTTGTCAAAGGAGGTGGGTTTGTCTTTTGAGCCTTGCCTAAAAAAGGCACTATGGGGGTGGCAAGAGCCTTGGCCAGTATTCAAAAACCCAGGGGTGACAGGTGTAAGCCGTCCCTAGCGAAGCAACGTGGCTTGTCAAGCATGTCCTCCCAGGCTGACAGACACTGGATCCCCTTTGAGTGACACCAATACTTTAGCCAATTGTTAAAATTGATCATTCTGTCTTTATACTGTGGTATCATTGTTGGTGAGGGTAAGATGCTACTCAAGGTCAGGGTCATACTGGCCTGGGCCACATGATCAGAGAGCTCCTCTATGTCTCTTTTCATGTAATCCAGGGTGGTACATCTCAGGTCATTCACACCAGCATGGACAATGACGGAGTCATATTTGTACTTGCTTTGGAGTGACCTGAGTGCTTGTGTTATGTGGCAGATCCTGGCACCCGACAGGCAGCTTACAGTGACCTTCTCCTTGTTCAGCCTGGTGAGAGGGACGTCAGTGTGTCTGACAATAGAGTCACCTTTTACAAGTGTATTAGGTGTGTTGTTTAGCCTTAAGGGCTGTGACTGTGTGGCACACTGACTTTGTGAACTATGTGATACATGGGTATTGTTGTGGGGTAGCAGTTGCTTGGATGTCTGCTTTGGAGGTCTCTGTTGCTTGGGCAGATTTTTATTACGAGCCTCCGAGTATGTTTTTGTGTGTTTATGTGTTTGGTTTGCTGTTGCGATAGGTCTATGTGAGACTGGATTTGTGGTGTGTGTGATTACCTTCTCCTCCAGACTAACCATGCCAGTACTATGTTGAGAGAGCTCAGCCTCCAGTTTGGCTATATAGTTGCATCTCTCACATATATTTGAGCTTGTTGGGAAGAGGAGATGGTGGTCTGTGTACATAAGGCAGTTGTAACATTGCCTCAAGATTCCCATATTCACCAGCTGGACTGGAGAGTAAATCTGAAACTGACTTTTGGACATGCCAGAATAGTATAAGGAATTACTTTTTGACTTGATCAAAAAGGACCAATAGGGAGCCAAGTACTTAAAGGGAGTATAAGAGGGTGTAGTGCTTTAGTTTATTAGTGCTTACTTATAAGATACTTATCCTAGCTACTGCTGGGTTTTAGAAGGAAAATAGAGTAGAGATTTGGAACAGTTCTAAGGGAAAAAGTGAAGAGCAGACTTTGTGGAGCTGGGAATAGTTTAAACCTGATTAAGCGGCACTGCCTGATGCTGCGCTATGTGCAAAAATGCGCAAAAGAGGGTTTTAAGAGAGGGTGATCAAGGAGTTTGGAATTGACCCAAAATGGCCAATAAAACTACAGTTTCTAGGCAGTAACCACTCCCACAGGGGCAGGCAGGCTGTTCAGTGTTTACCACTGCCACTGATGAAGATGAACACAGAGACTTCCCTTTAGCCCAAGCAAGCAATGGCCTCCAAGAAACTTACAAACAGTTCAGAACAGCAAATCTGTAACTGAACATTTTTTTAAATTTCAGAAAGTGGGAAAAAAGCAAGATTTTTTTGTTGTTTTGTTTAAAGATAGCAGAGATACAGAAGTAGCAACAAGTTAGAACAGTGCAATAAATGACCCCACACTTGAGTGCTAGGCCAGAGACAGGTAAAATGCAAGTTTTAAGAAAAAAAATATTTTAAAATAAGTGCAACACAGGAAATGCAATAAACAGGCTCTAGATGTGTTCTAAATACAGTTCCTAATACAAATATCAAGTTTAGCAAGCTGGAAAATGCCAAAAAGTAGGCGGCAATGCAGAAATCTTAACAAATAATCTGAAGAAAAATCCTTAAAATCTCAAAAGTGGCTCCTTTCTTCTCTCAGCGTTTCCTCCTCTTGGTGGGTGCTTCACCAACGGCCAGCAAGTCTGAAAAGACGCCGAAACCACAAGGCAATCAGGTTTTAAGAGAGGGGGATCAAGGAGTTTGGAATTGACCCAAAATGGCCAATAAAACTACAGTTTCTAGGCAGTAACCACTCCCACAGGGGCAGGCAGGCTGTTCAGTGTTTACCACTGCCACTGATGAACACAGAGACTTCCCTTTAGCCCAAGCAAGCAATGGCCTCCAAGAAACTTACAAACAGTTCAGAACAGCAAATCTGTAACTGAACATTTTTAAATTTCAGAAAGTGGGAAAAAAGCAAGATTTTTTTTTTTTTTGTTTAAAGATAGCAGAGATACAGAAGTAGCAACAAGTTAGAACAGTGCAATAAATGACCCCACACTTGAGTGCTAGGCCAGAGACAGGTAAAATGCAAGTTTTAAGAAAAAAACTATTTTAAAATAAGTGCAACACAGGAAATGCAATAAACAGGCTCTAGATGTGTTCTAAATACAGTTCCTAATACAAATATCAAGTTTAGCAAGCTGGAAAATGCCAAAAAGTAGGCGGCAATGCAGAAATCTTAACAAATAATCTGAAGAAAAATCCTTAAAATCTCAAAAGTGGCTCCTTTCTTCTCTCAGTGTTTCCTCCTCTTGGTGGGTGCTTCACCAACGGCCAGCAAGTCTGAAAAGATGCCAAAACCACAAGGCAATCGGGTTTTAAGAGAGGGGGATCAAGGAGTTTGGAATTGACCCAAAATGGCCAATAAAACTACAGTTTCTAGGCAGTAACCACTCCCACAGGGGCAGGCAGGCTGTTCAGTGTTTACCACTGCCACTGATGAACACAGAGACTTCCCTTTAGCCCAAGCAAGCAATGGCCTCCAAGAAACTTACAAACAGTTCAGAACAGCAAATCTGTAACTGAACATTTTTTAAATTTCAGAAAGTGGGAAAAAGCAAGATTTTTTGTTTTTTTTTTGTTTAAAGATAGCAGAGATACACAAGTAGCAACAAGTTAGAACAGTGCAATAAATGACCCCACACTTGAGTGCTAGGCCAGAGACAGGTAAAATGCAAGTTTTAAGAAAAAAACTATTTTAAAATAAGTGCAACACAGGAAATGCAATAAACAGGCTCTAGATGTGTTCTAAATACAGTTCCTAATACAAATATCAAGTTTAGCAAGCTGGAAAATGCCAAAAAGTAGGCGGCAATGCAGAAATCTTAACAAATAATCTGAAGAAAAATCCTTAAAATCTCAAAAGTGGCTCCTTTCTTCTCTCAGCGTTTCCTCCTCTTGGTGGGTGCTTCACCAACGGCCAGCAAGTCTGAAAAGACACTGAAACCACAAGGCAATCGGGTTTTAAGAGAGGGGGATCAAGGAGTTTGGAATTGACCCAAAATGGCCAATAAAACTATAGTTTCTAGGCAGTAACCACTCCCACAGGGGCAGGCAGGCTGTTCAGTGTTTACCACTGCCACTGATGAACACAGAGACTTCCCTTTAGCCCAAGCAAGCAATGGCCTCCAAGAAACTTACAAACAGTTCAGAACAGCAAATCTGTAACTGAACATTTTTTTAAATTTCAGAAAGTGGGAAAAAAGCAAGATTTTTTTTTTTTTTTTTTTAAAGATAGCAGAGATACACAAGTAGCAACAAGTTAGAACAGTGCAATAAATGACCCCACACTTGAGTGCTAGGCCAGAGACAGGTAAAATGCAAGTTTTAAGAAAAAAATGATTTTAAAATAAGTGCAACACAGGAAATGCAGTTTCCTCCTCTTGGTGGGTGCTTCACCAACGGCCAGCAAGTCTGAAAAGACGCCAAAACCACAAGGCAATCTGGTTTTAAGAGAGGGGGATCAAGGAGTTTGGAACTGACCCAAAATGGCCAATAAAACTACAGTTTCTAGGCAGTAACCACTCCCACAGGGGCAGGCAGGCTGTTCAGTGTTTACCACTGCCACTGATGAACACAGAGACTTCCCTTTAGCCCAAGCAAGCAATGGCCTCCAAGAAACTTACAAACAGTTCAGAACAGCAAATCTGTAACTGAACTTTTTTTAAATTTCAGAAAGTGGGAAAAAGCAAGATTTTTTTTTTTTTTTGTTTAAAGATAGCAGAGATACACAAGTAGCAACAAGTTAGAACAGTGCAATAAATGACTCCACACTTGAGTGCTAGGCCAGAGACAGGTAAAATGCAAGTTTTAAGAAAAAAAATGATTTTAAAATAAGTGCAACACAGGAAATGCAGTAAACAGGCTCTAGATGTGTTCTAAATACAGTTCCTAATACATATATCAAGTTTAGCAAGCTGGAAAATGCCAAAAAGTAGGCAGCAATGCAGAAATCTTAACAAATAATCTGAAGAAAAATACTTAAAATCTCAAAAGTGGCTCCTTTCTTCTCTCAATGTTTTCTCCTCTTGGTGGGTGCTTCACCAACAGCCAACAAGTCTGAAAAGACGCCAAAACCACACAATTCAGTTTTCATGCATATAATATAAACCCCCTGTATCTCTATTAACAAAAGATCATTTGCTATTTTTTCTTCTGTTCTTTAACTTGCTTTTAACTTACTATATGCTGACCATTGTACTCGCCTTCTCTGTAACAGAAAGTTGGCAGAGTTTTTTATTTAATTTATTAACAAGATAAACCCATGGCCACAATTGTCCTTTTTCAGGTACGAACTGGGAGGATTGTGTGGATAAGTGACTTGCTTTCACACAGTAGGCAAATGCAGGTGGAAGGAATCAAACTTTGCACCCTGGACTGTATTGAAAAAAGCTCATTAACAGCACAGAGCCTGCTATATCTTCGCTTAACCACCTGGTAGACAAGTGGAAGTGGAAGGAACCAAGCACTGCACTGTGGACAACAGAAGGAACGTTGTTAACAGGTCAGAGCCCTAATCCTCTGTGTTACATACCAGATGGCTTAGCCACCAGACAGCTTACCCATCATGCCATCTGGCTAGCAAAAGAAGCCAAATGTAAATAAATGGTGCTTTCCTATCCTCCACTATTTGTATTCTTGACTTTTTCTAATATCATGCAAATGTATTTATTTGGCTGATTGTTATCTCATGAAATATTTAGTGATACTGCCCTTCACTACTACACTTTTTGCTACTATGTTTTCTTTGTATTGTATTGTGTAAATTGTATTGATTGTATTGTACTGTACTTCAGAGAAAATGAGTCTTCCCAGATGGTCTATCCTGATCAGCACATGTAAATACATGAATAAATAAAGTATTTACAGGATGATTGAGGGTACTACAGTCTGATGCCTGCACAGGATTACATGATGACCACAAAAGTGACACACTTGTGCTGTACTAGCCATCAGAGCCAAGGTGTCCCCTTCATCTAGAGTTCTTCATTTTGTCACAAAAATTTAGAGCTGATTTGCATAGTGACCATTTCATACTCTGCTTCTTTGCACAAGTGTCTCCATCTGAAAGTATATGTAATCATGCTTATCTATAAGTATTTTTTAGATTAGAACTTGGGATGATTTAAAAAATGAGTGCTTGCATGCCCTCCTTGGATGCCAGATCTCTTACTCCTAGTCATATCTGAATGATTGGGAGTATGGGAATGCTGTCTGGGTGTACACCACCACTATGGGAGTATTGGGATCTGTCTGAGTGTACACCACTATGGGAGTATGCGAGTGCTGTCTCTGTGTAAACCACTATGGGAGCATGAGAATGCTGTCTGCGTGTGCACCACTATGTGAGTATGGGGTATGGGGATGCTGTCTGTGTGTGCACCACTATTGGAGTTTGGGAATGGTGGCTGGGTGTGCACCAGTATGGAAGTATGGGAATGCTGTCTGCATATGCACCACTATGGCAGTATGAGAATGCTGTCTGGGTGTGCACCACTATGGGAGCATGGGAATGCTGTCTGTGTGTGCGCCACTATAGGAGTATGGGAATGCTGCCTGGGTGTGCACCACTATGGGAGTTTGGGAATGCTGTCTGTGTGTGTGGCACTATAGGAGTATGGGAATGCTGTCTTTGTGTGTACCACTATGGGAGTTTGGGAATGCTGTCTGGGTGTGCACCACTATAGGAGTATGGGAATGCAGTCTGCATGTGCACCACTATGGGAGTATGGAAATGCTGTCTGCATGTGCACCACTATGGGAGTATGGAAATGCTTTCTGTGTGTGCACCACTATGGGAGTTTGGCAATGCTGTCTGGGTGTGCACCACTCTGGTAGTATGAGAATGCTGTCTGGGTGTGCACCACTATGGGAGTATGGGAATGCTGTCTGTGTGCACGCCACTATAGGAGTATGGGAATGCTGTCTGGGTGTGCACCACTATGGGAGCATTGGAATGCTGTCTGCATATGCACCACTATGGGAGTATTGAAATGCTGTTTGCGGGTGCACCACTATGGGAGTATGGAAATGCTGTCTACATGTGCACCACTATGGGAGTATGGAAATGCTTTCTGTGTGTGCACCACTACAGGAGTTTGGGAATTCTGTCTGCGTTTGCACCACTATGGGAGTATTGAAATGCTGTCTGCATGTGCACCACTATGGGAGTATGGAAATGCTTTCTGTGTGTGCACCACTACAGGAGTTTGGGAATTCTGTCTGCATTTGCACCACTATGGGAGTATTGCAATGCTCTCTGCATGTGCACCACTATGGGAGTATTGAAATGCTGTCTGCATGTGCACCACTATGGGAGTATGGAAATGCTTTCTGTGTGTGCACCACTACAGGAGTTTGGGAATTCTGTCTGCATTTGCACCACTATGGGAGTATTAAAATGCTGTTTGTGGGTGCACCACTATGGGAGTATGGAAATGCTGTCTGCATGTCCACCACTATGGGAGTATGGAAATGCTGTCTGCATGTCCACCACTATGGGAGTATGGAAATGCTGTCTGCATGTCCACCACTATGGGAGTATGGAAATGCTGTCTGCATGTCCACCACTATGGGAGTATGGGAATGGGATAATCAGAAATATTCTTAAAACAATAAATACTTACATACAGGCAGATAGACATATATAAAACAGTCAACATTGTCTCTAATCCTGTTACAACTTTTCACATTTCATCTAGCTTCATTTTTTTTGTTACATAGTTGTTATTGTCCTGTGGTTACTGAGCTGCGGCTGGATCTCTGGCAGAGAAGTGTTGCAGAGCTCATGTTGAGCTTGTCCTCTTTGAGATTATTTGTAAAATGCTAATCCATGCAAAACCCAAGTACTGTATTTAATTGCAAGATGTGTTTTGTTTACATTGTGGGTTCAGAGAGATGTTTATGTAGACAGAATGAGATGGCAAAATTTCTTCAGCTGTGGACCCCCCCACCTTACAAACCCACAGCTGCGATGACCAGATGATCAAACTGTAAACAATGAAATGTGAAGTGGAAAGTATCTATTTCATTCTAATTCACAGTTAATTTGAAACTGGGAGTCACACTCACAAGAAATTTAATTAAGACTTACTTTTAAGTTGTTCTGCAGGTGTTACTGATTAACCAAAACTGCTCCCCCATTTACATTCCAGTCTGGCTTAAAAGTACTTTTAATTCTGAGGTTTGTGACCCATTTTAGTATTATGTCAGAAAGTTGCATTTAAGTGCAGAATATGAAGCTTTTATTTAAAACATTTGTATTACTTTATAATTACAATGGGGACTGCAAGGCAGAGTGTAAATAAATATGTTTGCTGTAAATAATAGGAGGTCTGTTATTTTGTTTATGATGTTAAGTACAGTGCCAGCATTATTACCTTTAACTCTCATGTCGCAGTAGTAACTTTGAACCTTACCAACAGCAACACTGTTATTGTAGCAATTTCATACAGTTCACTAATAAGCCTTGCCCCTTTTGTGGGAAATGTTATATACAACAAACATAACCATGTGTGTGTGTGTGTGTGTGTGTGTGTGTGTGTGTGTGTGTGTGGGTGGGTGTGGGGGGTGTGGGTGTGTGTGGTATGTGTGTAGAAAAAGAATATTTTACTTCTTCTGTTGTAAATAGCATCTCAGCTGTAAAGCCTTCCAGGCTGAAATACATAACAACTGCAGGCATACTATATAGCATTAATCATGTTATCAATAAATTCCTTACTGTGTAAATACTGGAATCTATGAGTTTTTGAAAATGAGTCATGTGCTAATTGCAGTAGCTGAATTTGCATGGCTTATTGTAACATTGTGGTGATTACAGAATCCAAATTCATATGCCTTATTGTAACCCTATGATAATTACAGGACATGAGTCTACATGACTTATTGAATCTATGCAGCATTTTTAGCACCTCATGGACAGAAAATTAGTGCAAGAGTAAAGAAGAAAATGCAGACTTTACAGCATTAACAGCAAGATCCTAATACATGTCACAGTAGTAAACATTTCATGGATGGATGGCTTTAAAAATGACTTAGAAAACCTCAAATTAAATTCTCAAAAACAGACTGATACTCTTAAGGAACTATTACAGCAACACCATACAAAAATAACAAATACAGAGACTTCTCTAAATGACATTGAAGGGAGACTCAAAGAGGAAGAATTTCAAAAAGAATTTCTGCTTAAACAGAATACATGGCTGCTTAACAAAATAGATGACTTAGAAAACAGGGAAAGGAGAAACAACATAAGGATATTTGATCTGCCTGAAAACACTGAAGGAGAAGACATTATTTAATTCTTTTTTTTAATAAAATTTCTTATTGAAATCAAAACTGAAATATACACAGTTATTAAAATAATTGTGCAGATTTTTGATACATTAGATAAAAAAAGAATGGTATAATAAACAATAATACCATAAACTATATACAGAAATGTTCACTGTACAAGAATGAAATATTACTGTTAGGCTAATAGAAAAAGGATTTGATTTTACATTCAGGTTATTGGTTTTCTAATAGTTCAGATATACTCTTCCAATATTTATATGTTGTATTCCTTGAGGATTTCAGGGATGAGTTAAGACAGGCACTGGGTGGCAGTGAAGAGTTACCAAATAGCTGGGTAACTACAGCAGAGCTAGTAAGGGAGATGGCTAGAAAGGTGCTTGGTATCACATCGGGACAGAGGAAGGACGACAAGGAGACATGGTGGTGGAATGAGGAAGTACAGAAGAGTATACAGGCAAAGAGGTTGGCAAAGAAGAAGTGGGATTGTCAGAGAGATGAAGAAAGTAGACAGGGGTATAAGGAGAAGAGGTGCATGGCAAAGAGAGAGGTGGCAAAGGCTAAAGATAAGGCATATGAAGAGTTGTATGAAAGGTTGGACACTAAGGAGGGAGAAAAGGACCTGTACCAATTGGCTAGACAGAGGGACCGAGCTAGGAAAGATGTGCAGTAGGTAAAGGTGATAAAGGATAATGAGGGAAACATACTCACAAGCGAGGAGAGTATGTTGAGGAGATGGAAAGAGTACTTTGAGGGGTTGATGAATGAAGAGAATGAGAGGGAGAGAAGGTTGGATGATGTAGGGATAGTGAATCATGAAGTACAATGGATTAGCAAGGAGGAAGTAAGGATAGCTATGAAGAGAATGAAGAATGGAAAGGCTGTTGGCCCAGATGACATACCTGTGGAAGCATGGAGGTGTTTAGGTGAAATGGCAGTAGAGTTTTAACCAGATTGTTTAATGAAATCTTAGAAAGTGAAAGGATGTCGGAGGAATGGAGAAAAAGTGTTTTGGTACCGATTTTTAAGAATAAGGGTGATGTGCAGAGGTGTAGTAACTACAGAGGGATTAAATTGATCAGTCACAGCATGAAGTTATGGCAAAGAGTAGTGGAAGCTAGGTTAAGAAGGGACGTGATGATTAGTGGTTTCATGCCAGGAAAGAGCACTATAGATGCGATGTTTGCTCTGAGAGTGTTGATGGAGAAGTACAGAGAATGTCAGAAGGAGATGCATTGTGTTTTTGTAGACTTAGAGAAAGCATATGACAGGGTGCCTAGAGAGGAGTTGTGGTATTGTATGAGGAAGTCAGGAGTGTCAGAGAAGTATGTAAGAGTGGTACAGGATATGTACGAGGGTAGTGTGACAGCGGTGAGGTCTGCAGTGGGAATAACGGATGCGTTTAAGCTGGAGGTGGGGTTACATCAAGGATCAGCTCTGAGCCCTTTATTATTTGCAATGGTGATGGACAGGTTGACAGACGAGATCAGACAGGAGTCCCCATGGACTATGATGTTTGCAGATGACATTGTGATCTGTAGTGAGAGTAGGGAACAGGTGAAGGAGACCCTGGAGAGATGGAGATATGCTCTAGAGAGGAGGAATGAAGATCAGCAGGACTAAGACAGAATATATGTGTGTGAATGAGAGGGAGGATAGAAGAATGGTGAGTATGCAATGAGTAGAGTTGGCGAAGGTGGATGAGTTTAAATACTTGGGATAAATAGTTCAATGTAACAGTGAGTGTGGAAGAGAGGTGAAGAAGAGAGTACAAGCAGGAAGGAGTGGGTGGAGAAGAGTGTCAGGAGTGATTTGTGACAGACGAGTACATGTAAGAGTGAAAGGGAAGGTCTACAACAGGGTAGTGAGACCAGCTATGTTATATGGGTTGGAGACAGTGGCATTGACAAAAAGGCAGGAGTTTGAGCTGGATGTGGCAGAGTTAAAGATGTTAAGATTTGCACTGGGTGTGACGAGGGTGGACAGAATTAGGAATAAGTATATTAGAGGGTCAGCCCAGGTTGGAAGGTTTGGAGACAAAGCCAGAGAGGCAAGATTACATTGGTTTGGACATGTGCTGAGGAGGGATGCTGAGTATATTGGGAAAATGATGCTAAGGATGAAGCTACCAGGTAACAGGAAAAGAGGAAGGCCTAAGATAAGGTTTATGGATGTGGTGAGAGAGGACATGCAGGTGGTTGGTGTGACAGAGCAAGATGCAGAGGACAGGAAGAAATGAAAACAGGTGATCTGCTGTGGCGACCCCTAATGGGAACAGCCAAAAGAAGATAATTTCCTTGAGGATCTAGATCTGATTGTCATCATTTCAAGTTTAGAAACATCCTTAAGAAGATCTTTAAAATTTTGAAAAGACGGACTATGTGAAGATTTCCAATTTTTTGTGACTTTTTTCCTGGTGATGGACAATATAGACCATAAGATTGAATATTTGCTAGGTTTTATACAGTTTGGGATTGGAGTCTTAAATAGAACAAGTGATTTAGTAATAATAAAATTATCTGTAAAGATTGCTTGTAAGAAGTTATTAACATCTTCCCAAAATGTCTTTAAATGTGAGCATTCATAAAATATATGTATCCAGTCTGCATTAATTTCCTTCCTACATCTCCAACATAAAACACTATCTTTAGTTATCTTGCTGATATTATGAGATGTAAGGAATGATCTATTTAAAAATCTCCAGGTGAAAATTTTCCATTTGTGTGAAGATGTTGTTTTACCAGCAGATTGAAGAATATTTAATTTATCTTTATCTGAAGGATGGGCATTTTTAGTGGTGGTAAAAAATACCTAGTAATTATATGTATATATATATATATATATATATATATATATATATATATATATGTATATATACAAGTCTAATTTTATTGTTTTATATATGAGTTGAAAGACTAACTTTCGGTGAAATGTTCTGTTGAGTTATGAGAGTTAAAAGCTGTATCAGACTAGGAATTGAGGTTTTAATTGAAGGAGGGATTAGATCAAGTTTACCCTTGATGTATTTCCTTGCTTCTTGTAGGTCTAGCCATAGTACTGAGTCAAAATTATTCTCTTCTATAATAGTAATAAGAGCTTTTACTTCATGGTTGTTCATCAATTGATGCCATGCTATGAGGGTCTTTTGTTTAAATAGTGACATTTCTGATAATCTACTGTAAACATAATCCCTTGTGTATAGGTGATGGGGAAAGTAAGAAATATCCAGCTTTCATATCTTTTATGTCTAAGGATGACATTTTTAAATGACCTTAAAATTAGAGTTGTGTAGTTAGATTTAAATGTTTGGGTGTAGTGGAAAGAAAAATATTCTTTCAGTCTCCAAATAAAGGTGTTATTCATTAAGTATAACATATAAGTATCATTGTTTTTTGGAGATTGAGATGGACAAAGTAAAAAATCTTTCCATTTTGCTGAATATTTACTGTCAATCAACTGAGTGATTAATTTGATTACTGAAGAAATTGAATAAAGTTCTAGGTTGGGTAAAGCTATACCTCCATTATCCCAGCTATACATATGGGTTGATAGAGCAATTCTGGGTTTAATTGGATGCCAAAAGAATTTTTTAATCATCGTGTTAAACTTTTTGATTACTAAATGTGTTGGGGGTATAGAGATGGACTGAATTATATTCAAGATTTTGGGGAGCAATACAATCTTTATAACTGATAATTTCTCATCCATGGAGAATTTTATTTTAGACAATCTAGTTATTAAATTATCTATGATTACAATATTTTTATTAAAGTTCAGTTTTATAATATATTTTATGCTGCTAGTAATAATTATGCCTAAATATGTTATTTGTTTAGATTGTGCTATATATTTCTTAAAATTATCTTGTATCTAAGTTTTCTTTTGACCAACTAAAAGAATTTGTGTTTTATTGTGGTTAAATTTAAGGCCTGAGTTCCTTTGAAAAAGCTCCATATTGTTAAATAGTTCTGACAATGATGGGTCTTTGCCACCCAGTGTAATCAGAATGTTGTCTGCAAACATCTGAATTTTTGATGTTTCATTAAAACTCAATTCATATCCTATTATATTAGTGTTATCCCTTATCAAGTTTGCCCAGGGTTCCAAGATTAAGGTGAGTAAAAGAGGGGACAGCGGGCAACCTTGTTTAGTGCCTTTTACTACTGGTATAGATTGAGAGATATTAGGACCTATTTTGATGTATGCATGACAACCATTATATAATTGAGTAATAAGGTTTACAAAATGTTCCGAAAAATTAAGTTCCCCCAAAAGAATGAGGAGATAATCCCAATTAATTGTATTGAAGGCGCAATTTATATCTAAACTAATTATAGTTAAATTTGTTTTTAAAATCTTTACTGATTCAATTAAGGTTAATATTCTCTTAATATTGTCGTAAGAGGTTCTATTTATTAAGAAACCTGTTTGATCTACCTCCACTAAATTTTTGAGTCTAGTAGCATATATAGACATAAATATTTTGTAGTCTATATTTAGTAGGAATATAGGTCTATATGAATTACATTTAGTGGGGTCTTTGTCCTGTTTTAGAATAGGGGTTATAAAAGTATATTTCCACGATGGTGGGATGAAGTTTTTAGTTTGTACTATGTTAAAAATAGCATGTAAAACTGTGATAGCTTTATTAAGTAAAATTTTATTAATTTCTGGGATGATGCCATCATTTCCCAGAGCTTTGTTTTGTTTAAATATATTAATTTGCAGTTGAATGTCTTTGAGAGTAATCTGTCTATCAAGTAATTTAGCTTGCTCTTCTGTTAATTTTTTTCTTTGAGTTTTTACTAACGAATGTCCGTATGTCTTTTTTTGGATTTAATAATTCGGAAGACTGATTAAGATTATGAAAAAATTCTCTGAATTCGTTTAGTATATTATGTAAACCAGAGACCATTTTCTTCTTCTGTGGTGAGAAAATGTCATTAATATGGTTAAATGTATTTAATCTTTTAGTTTTGTTGGTTAGAATATTCACGGATCTAGGATTCGATGAAAGTGTAATGAGTTTAAATTTCTCTAAGCTAATCATGGTTTTATGATTTAATATTTCAAGAGTCCAATTTAGAAATATCTTCTAATATCAAGTGGGTTTCTTGTAGAAATATTATTTGCAATTTGAGGTATTTATTTAAAGATCTTCTCTTATTAGGATTGTTTAGACCATTAACATTGAGTGACAGACAATGTAAAGAAGTCATGAGGTAGTTTCCATGTGTGATAACGCATATTGTCTATACATTTATTACTCTTTTGTCTGTTTATGTATAAAAGATAAATGTAAGGAATGCCACTGCTTGATATACTTAAAATATGATATAGAGGTAAAATCAAAAGTATATTAAAATAACTTTCAACTATGTAAGTTACAGTGAACATCGTAAACAACATTGTCAATAAATTGTAACAAAAATTTTTAACAAAAAAAACACCCAAGACCTTTCTGGAGTTATAAACTCCTAATTTGAGTGACATCTATCACTCAAATTATCATTCTAACTAGCAGCAAGTTTCAAACAGGAACTGCCTATTTGCAAACTGTTATACATTTAAATGTATGGCTTTTAAGTAAACTTATATTTCTTATGTACAGAAGTAAACACGACTAAAGTAGAATAATAATAAAATCAATAAATTGTTAAATATTATTAAGTAATTATGAAAAACAACATGAAATATTACTATTTGTACTACAATTAATCAATAAGCTGATTATTAAACATATATTAAAATAAGATTATGTTGTATAACCAAGATGAATAAAATCAGCTGAAGTGCACTAATGACAATTAATTATGCTTATATACTGTCCTTAAAAACAAACATGCAGTAAATGTGATGCATATAGTAATACTTTCAAAGTCAAGTAAGGATAGTGATCAAAAATAGTGTCAGGGCTCGTATTAACAATATTGTAATACAGTAGATTAAGGCTGTATAGAGAACTCTAGTGAAATTGTACTCAGAAGTAAATGCTTCCATTATAAGGATTCCAACTGAAAGAACTACTCTATATATTAATCATAAAATCTCTACAACAGTCCTATCTCTCCTTTTTGTAAAACTTTCAAGACTGAATTTCTGTTCATTAAACAAAACTATAAACTCCAACAAAGTATAGATGTACACTGACATTGTGAGGCCTATCATGGAATACTGTAATCTTTCTTGTACAGAAAGTAATATATTATATTTCTGCAACAAAACAAACTAAAAATACATTCTGATGAGAGGAAAAAAAATAAAAAATCTTGTACCATAACAGCTTTATGTATCAAGTTGGTTGTTGTTGTGCCTTTCGGCTTTTCCCGGTTAGGGGTCGCCACAGCAGAACTCCGGTCCACTAATGATTGGCAGTAGATTTTTACGTGCTGGCTTGCCGGGCCTAATGCACAACCTTCAATGAAGGAACGCCCATTCATGCATGTCGCCACACAGAAGACAGTCTAACTGAGAATCGAACGGGCAACGTCTAACTGTGAGGCGACAACGCTACCACAGCACCACCACTGCAGTCTATCATGTTGGTAATAGGGATTATTCTTTAAATACTTTTATAAGAAATATTTAAGCTGTGTAGGAATCTCGCTACTATATCTTATACCATCAAGATTATGATCTATAAACTCTTACTTGTTTTGCAGTACTGCACAACAACCCATATAAGATGTAAATTTTTGTATGTTGCTCTTTCTTGAGCTGTCACCCTTGTAAATGTATACTTTTCTGCTTTTTACACGTTGTCGCCTCACAGTTAGACGTTGCCCATTCGATTCTCAGTTAGAGCGTCTTCTGTGTAGTGACATGCGTGAATGGGCATTCTTTCGTTGAAGGTTGTGCATTAGGCCCGGCAAGCCAGTACGTA
Organism: Protopterus annectens; assembly: GCF_019279795.1. Classification (NCBI taxonomy): domain Eukaryota; kingdom Metazoa; phylum Chordata; order Ceratodontiformes; family Protopteridae; genus Protopterus; species Protopterus annectens. Next base: position 396,278,315 of record NC_056744.1, read on the forward strand.
AAAATCTACTGCCAATCATTAGCGGACCGGAGTTCCGCTGTGGCGACCCCTAACTGGGAAAAGCCGAAAGACACAAATAAACAAACAAACAAACATTCTTTCTTTTCCCAATTATATCAATACAGTTCTAGCTGTAGCAATGTATCTTATCAGCTCCCTTTAACTAAACACCAACTGGCTAAGGGTTGAAAAAGAGCTCTCTAAGAGAGCCTAACTATATTATAATACATTGTAAGGAGGTCATACAAAACATTACTTTATAACAGGCATTCACGTTAAAACTATTTGTGAGAAGCACTGCAGTCAGTATAATCTGCACAGTACCTTTAAGTTGGGTAGAACACAAAGATGCATCTGCATGTCATGTTGATATTGCTGTTATGCTATAAGTAGGGTGACTGGTTCCTTTCATTCCCTTTCCCGCTGAGTAAAGAGCTGTTCGAAAGGTTTCGCCCTTTGTAATTTGTCGAGTCGCTGATGATGTCACATAGCAATGGGAATCGTTCCTGTGATACAGAAAACAATTCAATGAGTTTGAGGATTAAAATAAGCTGCTAGAGTTCCAACGGGAAATGGTAAGGCACTTTAACAACAAACGCAGCTTTTATTAAGCTCACGAGCTGCTTGGGACAATCTCAACATCACATACAAAGCAAGAAATGCTATCGCAAAGGCCAAGAGCTTCTCGGGCTCACCACGTACATCACCAGAGACAATGCCACCAACATAGCGCTACTCTCAAGAACATATACACATTGTCCGAAACAGAATACAAGCGTACAAGCAAAACAAAGAGGAAATAAAATGTGTAACAAGCGTTAGCAACATATAAATTCACAATTTTTTGTTTCTTTGAATCAGTCTCCAGAGCCATGGACAAGGGTAAGGTGGTCCACACAGCCTATCTAGATCTTGCCAAGGCCTTTGACACCATCCCCCACTCTGGAATCATAGATAAACTTACTAAGTTGGGCATTAATCCCTATGTCACCCAATGGGTTGCTAAATGGCTTACTGATAGAACCCACACTGTAAAAGTAGCCGACTCCAAATCCAGCTCCTGACAAGTGACAAGTGGAGTACCTCAGGGTTCAGTCCTGGGGCCGCTCTTGTTTGGCATCTACTTCTCTGAAGTACAGGTCAACACTAAGGGACTCTGGCTAACAAAGTTTGCAGATGACTGCAAACTGGGAGCCATTATTGAATGCCCAAATGATGTGGATGCGCTACAAAAGGCGCTTACTCAAACACATGCGTCGTGCCAGAGCCCTCCGCTCAAGCCCAATGCCAATAAATGTATTGTTATCTCCTTTGAGAAAAAACATGTATCCATGAATTACCATATAGGTGGCAGTACACTAAACACAGAAAGTGTGATAAGAGACTTAGGGACACAGGTGGACAGTGGTCTCACCTTCGATAACCACATCGCCACAACAGTCAGGAAATCCTTCTATGTGGCACACCTCATCACGAAGGGCTTTTCATCCAGAAAGAAGGAGGTCATTGTCCCACTGTACTCATCCCTCATTAGACCCATTATAGAATACAATGCCCCATTTGGTATGTACCTCTCAAGACATCTGCAACAACTGGAAAGGCCTCAGAAATACCTCACTAAAAGAATCACAGGCCAAAAGCAGATGCCCACGCTGACCGCCTTAAAAACTCCAGCTATACTCTGTTGCATATCGTCTACTCAGAGGTGATCTCTACTTAACATACAAGGCCATGTCAAACCCAGAGCTGTTGGACATGCTACACTTAAAGAAATCCCAATCCCTCAGAGCTACATGCTCCAGGGATCTAAACCTTGTCATCACAATAAACAAAACATGCTGGAGGGATAGGTTCCTGACCCAGAGACTCCCCAGACTCTGGAATAGATTGCCCATACATGTCAAGCAGAGTGCCTCTTTGGACCTCTTCAAGAGGAACCTTGACGATTGGATGGGAGAAAGGAAATTCACCTCAGGGATCACGTCAGTTGCCCTGCTAGACAGGGGTCCAGGAAAGTAAATAATGTGGGAAGAAATAGCCAGTGAATTGTTATGGCTAAGCTTGTATAGGCCCTAGGGCTGATAGCCTAGTACCAACCTATGAACCTATGAACCTATGAACCAAAGCAACATCACATACAAAGCAAGAAATGCTATTGCAAAGGCCAAGAGCTTCCTGGGCTCACCACGTACATCGCCAGAGACAATGCCACCAACATAGCGCTACTCTCAAGAACATATACACATTGTCCGAAACAGAATACAAGCATACAAGCAAAACACAAGATTTAAGTAGAATAATTAACAATTCTTCATTTAAAGAAATACCTAAATTTACAAAATGCATATATGAAATCATATATAATGACTTTGACATGAGAAACAGTATTTAAAAATTTTACAAAATATTGATAAACTATAAAACAACACCCAAAACCTCATATTGGAAATATATAACAAAAGGACAGTCAATAGAGTTAACCAAAGATATTAAAACAAATATCTTATTATCACAAGATTAAGTAGAATAATTAACAATTCTTATTCTCGATAAAATATACATCCTTTACAAAATACTGGAAAGTTTTTAATTGGAAATGCTTGCACACAGCATTCTTAACCCTAGATAGAATCAGTAAAATTAGTTCTTCCATAAAAGGAATGTGTTGGAGATGTGAGCAAGTACACAATGCAGATTGGAACCACTTTTTCTTTGATGTGTTAAAATGAAGCCATTTTGGAATTGTATTAATAACGTTCTACAAGCTTTATTTAATGAATCTTTTTATTTAACTAAAGCTTTTGTATTATTAAATGTGAACAAAGGTCCTCTTTTGAATAGGTCAAACATGTATCTAGTATGCAGGCAATAACTCATAACAGTAGAATAATGGTCCAAACCGTAGATAAAACAAACGTCCTTTATTCAATACAGTTAGCGCTTTCACCAATTCGGCTTCATCAGACTGTATCAAAGTGAAATATTGCAGTCTTTAAATAGCACAATCAATCAACCAATTACAAACAATTGGACATATCATTGCAAGTTAATTAAACTGTTTAAGGTCATAAAGGCACCTAAACAAATCTAAAAACAAGTTTAAAACCAGTTTAACTTGTTTTTAGATTTGTTTAGGTGCCTTTATGACCTTAAACAGTTTAATTAACTTGCAATGATATGTCCAATTGTTTGTAATTGGTTGATTGATTGTGCTATTTAAAGACTGCAGTATTTCACTTTGATACAGTCTGATGAAGCCGAATTGGTGAAAGCGCTAACTGTATTGAATAAAGGACGTTCGTTTTATCTACAGTTTAGGTTCATCGGTTCATAGGTTCATACTAGGCTATCTGCCCGAGGGCATTTATAAGCCTAGCCATAGTTTTGTGGCTTACGCCACCCCTTAGTTTGGAGAAACTATGCCCATTATTTAGCTGTGCCTCTGTCGAGCAGTGACACTGAGGTAACCCCTGGGGTGTATCTGCGATCTCCCATCCATTGGTCAAGATTCCTCTTGAACAAGGCCAGCGAGGTGCTCTGCCTCACATAAACCGGGATTTTGTTCCACAGCATAGGGAGTCTTTGGGTGATGAATCTATCCCTCCAGCACGTCCTATTAATAACCGTGTTGAGGTTTAAGTCACCCGCCCTTGTGGCTCTGAGGGATCTAGATTTTTTTGAGATGAAGCATATTCATCAAATCTGGGTTTGACATGGCCTTGTATGTCAGGCATAGGTCACCTCTGAGTAAGCGATGCGCAACTGAATATAACTGGAGTTCTTTCAGTCGTGCAGCATAAGACAGATTTTTGAGACCCTTTATCCTTTTGGTGAGGAACTTTTGTGGCCTCTCCAGCTGCTGTAAGTGTCGGGTCAGATACATTCCGAATGGGGCATTGTACTCGATCATTGGTCTGATGAGTGATGAGTATAGGGAGACTATGACTTCCTTGATCTAGATGTGAATCCCTTCATGATAAGGTGGGCAATGTAGAAGGTCTTCCTAACTACTTTAGCAATATGAGTGTCGAATGAAAGGCTACTGTCAACCTGGGTTCCCAGGTCCCTAATAACTTCTTCTGTGTTCAGGGGATTGCCACCTATATGGTAGCTAGGGGTAACCTTATTTTTCCTGAAGGGTATGACTATGCATTTCTTGGCATTTAACTTGAGGCCATGGCTCTGGCACCAGTTATCCGTTTCTGTGAGACCCTTCTGAAGGATATCTGTGTCGGATGTGTTCTCAACTACGGCCCCGAGTTTGCAGTCATCTGCGAACTTTGTCAGCCATAACCCTCCTGTGTTTGCTTGTACTTCAGAAAAGTAGATGCCAAACAAGAGTGGGCCCAGGACTGAGCCCTGTGGGACACCACTTGTGACAGGCTTAGAGTCTGACATGGCGCCAGCAACTCTGACCCTGTGGGTTCTGTCACTCAGCCAGTTTGCAACCCATCTTGTAATGTATGGGTTTACATTTAAGTTGATGAGTTTTTCAATGATACCCGAATGGGGTATTGTATCAAAAGCCTTTGCCAGGTCTAGGTAGGCTGTATGGACTGCCTTTCCTCGTCAATGGCCTTGGTGACTGTTTCAAAAAAGTCAACCAAGTTTAAAAGGCATGATCTGCCTTTGACAAAGCCAAACTGGGTTGGATCCAAAGTCTGCAAATTCCCTATGTCTTTATTTATGAGATCCATTATGATCCTTTCCATGGCTTTGCAGATCAGGCTTGTCAAGCTAATGGGACGGTAATTTCCAGGGTCGGTGGAGGCACCACCTTTGTGGAGTGGGACCACAGTCGCAGCGCCACTCCTGGGTATCCGGAGGTGAGACTAAGATTAAACAGCTGTCCTAACTGTGGGTTTAATTCCTCGTTGAGTTCATGGAGCACACAGCCGGGGACACCATCAGGTCCCATGGAAGCTGTGTTCTTTGCCTTGGAGAGAGCAGTTCTCACCTGAGCGTTGGAGATGTTTGGGGGCTACAATCATTTGGTATAGATATCTCTTCTTTAGGGGAGGGTGGGGAGAAGTTTGCACTGAACCTGTCAGCCAGTATGTTGGCAATGTCTGTAGGATCAGTAATCTTCACATCATTTTGAACTAATTCTGAGCATATCTGGGAGTTTCCTCCTAGGTTTCTGACATAGCTAAAGAATGCTTTATGGTTGTCTTTAGAGTCCTTAGCTATTTTTCTCAAAATTAGCTTTGGATGATTTTATGAGAGCTCTTAGCTTTTACTTATAGTGATCAGCGGTGTCTTACCTTTTAAGGATTTTGCTCTATCTTGTAGTAGCTTTCTCCTTTTATTGTAGAGTTTGTTTATGGCTGGGGTCCACCAGACTGGACGCTTGCCTTTGGTACAAAGAGTCTTTGTTTTGCTTGGGATTGCCTGATCCATGCAGCCCTGCAGGTGCTGGTAGAAGGCATTTGTAAGTGATTCAGCGGTTTGAGTAAGGGGCCTTAAAGGAGACCACACTAGTCTTTAGAAGTGTGAAGTCGGCTTTAGAAGTTCTTTACTGTGGTCTTTTTCATTTCGGGTGGGGATGAGGACCTCCAGCGAGATTAGTTTGTGATCAGATCTCACCAGTGAAGGGTATACTTCTGGCGTTGAACATTGTGCTCCATGTTCGTGATGATGAGATCAAGTATGTTCTCTCCTCTTGTGGGGATGGTGACTAGTTGTTCCATGGCATTTGAGTTTATGAATTCCAGGAACTTTTGGGCTAGAGTGTTTGGGCTTGAGTAGTGTTCCCAGTCTATATTAGGGTAGTTGAAGTCACCTAGTATGATGGTGTTCGGAGATACATTTATCCCCTCCAGTGTTTTCAGGAAGGCCATGTGAGGTTCCTGAGTTTGCGAGGGTGGCCTGTAACATGCTACAATTTGCATAGCAGTCTTGCCTATGGTTAATTGCACCTGGATGGTTTCCGATGCATCGTGCGATGCCACCAATCTTGAGGTGTGGGTGTCCTTGATGAATATGGATACCCCTCCTCCTTTCTTGGTATTGTCCGGGTTTTGTGGCGGGCATGATATGAGGTAAAACCTGATAGTGCTGGGGTGCTCTCAGGAGCCTTGAACCAGGTTTCTGTCACAGCACAGACATCGATGTTCTCCATACTGAGAAGGGCCTCGAGCATCTTGAGGTTGAGACTTCTGGCATTGAGCAGCATTACCCTTAGTTTTTTTTCTTTGTTTTGTTCTAGGGTGGTAGGTTTAGAATTTGAGCCTTGCCTAAAGGCACTATGGGGGTGGCAAGAGCCTTTGCCAAAATCCGGAATCCCAGGGTGACAAGTGCAAGCCGCGTGGCTTGTCCAGCATGTCATCCCAGGCAGACAGACATTGGATCCCCTTTGAATGACACCAGAGTTTAAGCCAATTGTTAAAACTGATCATCTTATCTCTGTATTGTGGCATCATTCTTGGTGAAGGTAGGATACTGCTCAAGGTCAGGGTCATACCTGCCTGGGCTACATAATCAGGGTCATACCTGCCTGGGCTACATAATCAGAGAGCTTGCATTATTCTACTGTTATGAGTTATTGCCTGCAAGTGTAGCCATTTTGTTCCTGTTTCCGTTTATGAGATTTTGGACATTTTTATTAGACTTGGTCACAGGAACGCTGCTCTCCTGGGGTTACATTATTGTATACTTGACTATGTATCTAGTATGGACTATGCTTGCAATTTCAAGGAAGTGTATAACAAGAAGATGGAATACAAACACAATACCAACTTTGGAAGACTTCTACAGCCTACTGAAGACCACAGCATTATTGGAAATTAAAATTAAAGAACTAAGAATTTATCCAAAGCCATTTATCAACAACCCTTGGGGAAAAGTCTTATAACTGATTGACACTATACAATAATTGATCATGATAATGGATTGGACATAGTTATAATGTAACTGTATATATTAATATCTGTTATAGTGTCAGGTTAATGTAAATAGTGTACATAGTTATTTAAGATGTTATGTATAAATATTATGGAATTAATTCAAATGTATTTGAAAAATAAAAAAGAAAATTGAGGAAATTATCTGTGTTATGAGCCCAGTTATTCTCATTAAAGGTAGTATATAATTATCGACCATGGCATTGTTAAGGCCAGTTTCTAGCCAAATGAGTAGGTTGAACAAGCACAAAAAGTGAAATTGGCTAGGCTCAAAATGGCCATCAAGGGCAGCTATCCTAGAACTTACCTAAGAACTTATATTGATTTTAAATATGTACCATGCCTCTTTCTTATAGCTGGCATAGGTGACACCTGTGACAAGGTAACCGTGATTCATCCTAAATAAAACAAAGTACCAACTCATTACATCTGAGTGAGTCCTCCAGGTGCATCTGCAGTTACCTCCTACTGATGCCTCTAGGCAGCAAATATTGCTTGTTCATATTTGCATCAATAATTCCAAAACCAAGCTATGTACAAGGTTTTAAAATATTTCATCTTAAAGCTTACACAATGGCAAACTGCAGGTAAAGAGATATTAACTGTTATTTTTATGATATTAATTTTTATAGACATAATTTTCACATTTTTCTAAGTACCTCAACAACCAAGTAACATAGATGGGACTCCTTAGCCTCAAATGAAGGTACCCAGTTAGATGAATAAAATACTGCTGGCAGTATGTGTATAACTTGAATGGTTGCTGAGATATTGTAAGTTGTTTATTTACAAAATATTACAAATAATAAATAGTTACTGTGTTCACTGTGACTTATAAAATTCAGTTTAAGACTTAGAACTTAAAGAATGCTGCCACTATAAAATAGTTTGTGCTGAAGGGTTTGCCATTTATACTTTTTTCATACCCCTGTGGTTCCAGAAATATGAATATCTGTTTGAAATGTGAGGACATAATTTGATTCTGTCAAAAAGGCTTAGGCTCTGCCCATTGGAAGTTACAGTGCAAACTTCCTGAGCTCTGTTGGAGTGAATGAGTCAACACGCTCTCATCATTGCTATGATTCAGACAAAAACATTTGGCAACAGAGTTGTGCAATTGTTAACATCACTCTGATAGTTTGACCTATGTAAGAAATATTGCAAGGAAAGTTCAGTGCCTGCTTGACTTGGGATACCTGGCAGTTTAATTCCACTTTACTCACACATCATTAACCCTTAGAGTAAATTAAGTTAATGAACTTCTGAGACAAATCTATCTGCTTTACATCAGAAGTCTGGACTTCCAGTTCAGAGCTTTACATTGCAGTGTGCTTATTGATGTCATATTCACAATAGTTGCGAGCCTTAATATGATCCAATAATATGATATTTAGCTGAAGGAGTTATCTATGTAATAATCTTATACACAGAAACTAACATGTTAATCTGTTTTACTTACACTTTGCAGCTACCTCCCTAATGTAGAGTCAAAATATTCATCTGTGACACTGACAAATGTATAGCCCCTCAGGCTGAATGGAATGGCTTGCTCTGATTACTGGAGGCTCTTCTTTCTATATGTTTGTGAGTCTGCATGTGTGTGTGTGTGTGTGTGTGTGTGTGTGTGTGTGTGTGTGTGTGTGTGTGTGTGTGTGTGTGTGTGTGTGTGTGTGTGCGTGTGTGCGCACAGGCGTAAGTGCACAAGCATTTAAATCTATATACATGGAGGGATTTGGCTCATTATGTGCCCATGCTGGCTATGTCTTATGCTCACTAAATGCTTTGCATACTTACTGTCTTGTGTTAGGTTGTTGTTGTTTAGTCTTTAGTTGAATCCAACTCTTCATAATCTCAAGGAGTTTAGCATGCCAGCTTGTCTGTCAAGAAATGCTTGCAAGGGGCGTGGCCAAGATGTCAGAGAGATAACAGCACTTTTTTGATGCTCTGCTTAACAGAAATTTCTCTGACAGGAAATTTTCTTAATATTATTTTAAAAACATCTAAGTTTTCTTTCACCTATATATTTAGATACAGTGGATTATTTTTTTCTACAAATATTTAAATTTTGGTGAATAGAAAGTGAATTACATCCTGTCAGAAGTACAGCAGCTGAATATAACAGACTCTCTCAGCCATGAGTCATTCAAAAGCCTCTCTCCAGGAAACTTCCATGAAGAAAGAATTGCAAACAATAATATCCAGTATTCAAGATCTTTCCATGAAAATGGACAATTTAGAAAAAATCATGGAAAACATGAAGAAAGAAAATAGAAAGCTGATTGAAGAATTCAAGGAGATAATTACAAGACACACAGACCAGATAACAGAAATTGAAGAATCTCTTAATGAAATAGACGGAAGACAGCATGAAAATGATAGCCAGATTAACTTCTTACTAAAGCAAAACACCACACTTTCAGATAAAGTGGAGGACCTAGAATCAAGATCACGAAGAAATAATATTAGAATATACGGCATACCTGAAAAAAATGGAAGGAAAATAACACAATACAGTTCTTGAATGACTGGTTGCCTAAGACACTAAACCTACCTGAATCTCTCTCTTTTGGGATAGAGAGAGCTCAAAGGTCATTGTCAAATATGTCTGTGTCAAAAAATCCAAATGCTTCAAGATCCATTATTGTAAAATTTTTATCATCTCAAGACAAGGACTTAATCCTGAGAACAGCGTGGGCAGGTAATCCTATACAAATTAATGGTCGAAACATAAGATTTGACAATGACTATACCTCTACTATAATAACTAAAAGAAAAGCCTGCATTCCTCTCATTAAAAATCTGAAGAAAGCTGAAATTAAAGCACAAATCATTTTTCCTGCCAGAATTAAAATACATCTATCTGAAGGAATAAAAATATTTAATAATCTTGATGACCTCTGAATATGTGAAAAGAATAAGATTTTGGAAAACACTGAAGATATGGACATCTCATTACCTAGTTTAAAAAGGCAGGCAACAAATGGAAAAATGTTATCGATTGATAAAACAAGCAAGAAGCTTAAGGGTAAATAATACAAATGAAGCTCTTCCACAATCCCTTCAAATCCCAAAATTTTCGTGCTACAAATCACCTACATCGGGGAAAAACATACATGTTAAGGTAAAACATAATTTAATATTTATTAAGTATGCTTATTTATTTATTTTTAAATTTATTTGCTGTTTAAAAGCCTTTAATACAAATACGCTAGAATGTTAAACATAGATGTTAAAATTATAAATCTTCCCTTGACAGAGTGTATTATTAGTTGACAACTACATAGGGGCAATGTAGCAATACCATAGAAATATTGGTTAAAACAATAACCCCCTTAATACCGGATACTGTATGTGTATTAGATTATGATGATATAGATCGCTCTGATAAGTGAAATGAAGGGTCCCCATCTCAGTGCAATTAAATGACAGTGTAGCCCCTTTTTGCATCAGCGGGCTTTCTCTCCTGTTAAATGTCATGTTATGTTTGGGTCCTTTTAGAGCTAATGGATACAACTTAATGTGACTTGTACTAAATAGTTTAAAAGGTATTGGAAATTGTTCTTTATCATAATAAGAGAAGATTTTGTTTTCTTTCTAAGAATCCATCATGACATGTAAAAATGCATTCTCATACACTTGAGAGGTTTGTGTCTTTACTAAATGTGGTTTGTGGGTCCATCTGCTGATGGAAAGGGAAAAGGAGATGTATTTTCTGATGAAAGCTTGTGGAGTATGTGTTGCAGGGACAGGAGGGTTTGTATGCTTGATATCAGATACATTGGCCAGTAAAATTGATAGTTACAGAGAATTTTATATTTATATAAAATGGGGCAAAGTTGGTTTTTTTATTTTTTTTTTTTTGTACTTCATATACATGCTTTTTGAATAACATATTCTGTTTTTCTTTTCTCTCACAAAATGCACATCACGAGTATCTCATGAACAGTTATCATAGTTTGCTGCAGATTCCCTAGTGCGAGCTTTTAACTGCCAAAAAGAAGGAAGGGAAAAAAAAGGAAAAAGAAGGCTGCTGCCTCGAGACTTCTTGGTCAGATCTTCTTTGTAATACAAGAGACTTATGCATGTACTCTCTCGAAGTCTCTTTTGTCATATGAACTTTGGTTACGTATTCACATTACCAGAAATCTTCACATGAAAAAAAAAAAAAGAAAACGGAACAACTGAATGCTTTATCACATAACAAGAGCAACAAAGAAAAAATATATAAAAAACAGACATATATAAAGGTCCTTTTTACTAAACCAGTGTTGATGCCTATGTTGTTCCCTTCATAATAAGTTTTCTGATGACATGTTTTACAAAGTAGTTTACACTTGATCATTAGTTGGCAGCTGTAGCGAACAGATACAGTGAAAACATAGACTAGGTCATCTGATCCTTTTTGGTTAGCAGAGCAGAAAGCGGCATATGCAATGGTTATAAAGTCACTAAAATACATTATCTATTGGGGGTTAATGTGTTCTTATTATTTTTAAAGTAGATTTTGGGGCAGCTATGTATTTTCTGTGCTTTCATCTTGATATCTTCGTCCCCAATCTTATTGATTATATGAGTTGTTGGTTGATGGCAATACTGCTGGACTGGGGAAGCCAAAGCTGCAGACAGACCATTACAATAAATAATAATTCTGTTATAAAAGGGGGAAATAATATATTGGGGCAGGAAAAATTTCGGTTCCAAAGAAAAGGAGAAAGTTCTGCTTAGAGAATGATCTTAGTTGTTACTGAAGTGATGCTTTTGCCTCACTAGTCAGTGATAGTAGTAGAAGACTGTTAGGGGGGGCAGTGCAAAGTGGGGATGGTTACTCTTGACTTATAGTTATTACTTTCATCAGGACATGAGGACAGTTGTTATTTCCAAAGGTAGCCTTTACTTTTTAACTGCTTTTCTAATTAATAGTTTATATTATGTTGGATTTATAGTGAATGGTGAAATTGTGATCTACTTAATCCACCTCCAGCTACATAAGTGCATACTACAATCTGACATTTTCACTAATATTCATAAAATATTGAATGTTTTACTGTCTGTAGACTACATTTTCTAGCAAAAGATATATTGCATGTTAACCACTGCCACTCTAACTGAAAAAATATTGGTAAAATGTGTTAATGTATTTTGTTAAAAAGGACAACTTAAGGGAACACATTATTACTATAACATCTAAAACTGAAGTGTCCTTGAAGGTTAAAAGCTGTGACTTCATTATATGATATTTTTATCAAAATCAAGCTACACTACATAGTTTCTTTAGACTCACATCTTTGGAAAGAAAAGCTAATGTTTTGATGATTACACAGATCTATATACCTGCATAGATATTTGTGCAACTAAAATATTATCTTCTCATGTAAAAAATCTCATTAGTACATCTTTATTTTAAATATCTTTAATACCTTAAGAAATTATTTAAGGTTAATCTGATATGTTTTTTTTTTTGTTTGTTTTTTTTTAGGGGAATGAAAAACTGGTGATTTTATATCTTATATAAAAGGAAAATAAGCCTGTAGGCTATATATTAATATGCTGATTCTACAGTAAATATTAACACTGTTGTGATTTCACAGACAAGTTCATACAGGAATGTTTTGTTACATGATAAATGTTCTTATTTTTATACATAAACTTCTTTACTGAATTCCTAGATAAGTAGGTTTTGATCTAATGTAGTATACTAGATTAAGATCTGTATTAGTATAGAATAGACATAAATGAATATGATATACTATGTCATGATACAAGTTTAAAGACACTCTTCTTAAACATTTTGAAAATTACATTATTCATGGTAATTGATGTTTTTCCACAATATCTCCTACATAGTAATACCTATTCATCCTGGAAAATTAATAGGTTGCAGTTTGTTGATTCAATAAAATATTAGGTAGTAGCATTAGAGAATGATAGTCTTGAGCACTAAGGATGATAGAGGATGGTATTGATGACTTCTTCATCAATCCAGGAACTAGATGTTCCATGGTTAGTTTTGTATATAGTTATATTTTCATCTTCTCTGAACATTACTTGTTAATTAAGTCCAGAATAGTATTTATCCATCAAAAGCTTAAAGTAATCAATGTCTGGGTTTAAATGTCTGTCTCTGAATGCAAATGGTCTTAATAACCCTACTAAAAGAGGAAGGTTACTCAAATACCTAGCATCTAATAAAGCTGACATTATATTTTTGCAAGAAACGCACATTATTCAGAAAGATCTAGAAAAAATGGCTTTTAAAGGTTATAGTATTCTAGCTGAATCTCATTTCCAAACAAAGAGAAGAGGAACCATTATTTTGTGGAAAAATACATTACCAATACCTAAAATAATTAACAGTGTATCTGATAAAAATGGTATGTTGTGTCTAGTAGTACTGGAATTGAATAAGAAATATTTTAGTTTAGCAAATATGTACTGGCTACCTGGTATTGGTGCTAAATCTGCAAACAAATATTTGGAAATAATAACAGCAAATTCTAAAGGAGATATCATTTTGGCAGGTGATTTTAATTGTATTCTATCATCTAATGATACCACTAATGTCAGCAATATTAAGATACCTGCATCAGCCAAAAAATTGATAGATTTTGTCTCATTATATAATCTAAAAGGCATATACATGATTAAAGAGCAGAGGTCTCTCAATTTTACTCACTTTTCTTATAGATATGGTACACAGACGACTATTGATAAAGTGTTTATATCTGACAGCTTATTATCTAAGACTCAAGATGTAGTGATTACATCATGCCCTCTGTCAGACCACAATGCCATACTATTTAAAATTAAAATTAAACCAAACAATCTTATTCATTGGCAGAGACTACCAGCCTATATTATTAAGATAAAAGGATTCAAAGAATGGTTTATAAATGAAGTAAACTATTATATTGAACTTAATAATAATAATAACACAAATAAAGTGTTTATTTGGGTCTCTTTAAAATCTTATATATATGGGAAAATAAAAACCTGGTATTTACATAAAAGGAAAGAATGGGACTAAGAATTATTAAATCTACAATTGAAAATTGACACTTTAAAAAAGAACTTACACCCCAAAGAATTGGGCTTGAATCTGGAATTAAAACAACTAAATCTCGAATATTTAGAAATTCTTAGTCATAAAGTAGCAATTAATTTAGAGAGGTTAAAATTACAATCTTATTCAGCTAATCCAAAACATATGCATAGATTAGCAGCCAAAACGAAAGGTTTTCACAAGAGTAAACACATAATTGAAATATTAGACACATCTAAACACAATTCAAAACCTTCTTCAGATCTAAAAGATATTTTAGAGATTTTTCGCTCATATCATGAAACAATGAATAAAGCAAACTTAAACTTTACTAATAATAGTTCAAAAATAGAATTTCTAAAAACAATATAAATAATAAACTTTCTAAAGAACAAAATAATAGATTACTTAAATCAATATCATTAATAGAAGTTAAAGAAAGAATACAAAATCTTAAAAATAATAAAGCCCCTGGTCTTGATGGCATACTAGGTGAATTATATAAAATTTTCCCTGATTCCGCTTTGAAGATATTAATGAAAGCACTTGAGGAAGTTCGAATAAGTGACAAACTTTGTCCTTCTTGGAAATATTCGCTAATTTCTCCCATTCTAAAGCAAGATAAGGACTCCAAATTTGTTTCATCATATTGTCCTACTTCCCTATTAAATATAGATTATAAAATATTTACGTCTATTTTAGCAAACAGATTAAATCAAATGATGCTGACTTTAATAAACAACGATCAAACAGGTTTTATACTGAACAGAAAAGTTCAGGATAATACTATTAGACTTTTAACTTTAATAGATTTTGCAAATAAAAAAAAAAAGAATTATCACTCATCAGTCTAGATCTAGATAAAGCATTTGATTCTATTAACTGGACATACTTATTTATGGTATTAAAAGAATATAATTTCTCCTCAGAAATCTTAAACTTGTTAAAAAATTATATGAAGGTTCTATAGCGTATATTAAAATCGGCGCTTTTTTATCTGGCCCACTTCAAATTCTAAAAGGAACTAGACAAGGTTGCCCTTTATCCCCTCTACTATTTGCATTAGCAATAGAACCATTTGCTAATTTTATAAGAAACAATATAAACATAAAAAGTTTTGATGTTAATGAGAACTATTCTTCTAAAATTTTACTCTTTGCAGATGATATCTTATTAACTATTGGAAATATTGATTCATCTATTGATCCCATTATCAGATCATTAAAACTCTTTGAGGAAATCTCAAACCTTAGATTTAACCAAAACAAAACAGAAACTATTCTCATCAATAAAAAATTGAATAACACTCTATCTAATTACAATAACTTTAACTAGACCTATGATCAATTGAAATATCTAGGGGTTCATATTCTGTCTAAATGGAAGGACACTATAAATATAAATTATAAAATTTTATTAAATAAAATCACAGAATACATTAATAGATGGAACAAAATGTTCTTTACTATAGAAGAAATATTATCTCTGATAAAAATGATTCTATTACCAAAAAATCTTTTTTATCTTCAAACATTATTGGCTCCTCCTTCTAGATAACAACTTAAACACATAAACACTATATTAATTAAATTTCTATGGTATCCTCAAAAACCAAGGATTAAATATGATTGGCACTATAAAAACTGGAATAAAGGAGGGATTGCTTTTCCAAATTTTGAGCTTTATGCTGATGCCATTATTCTTAATATAACAAGTCTGTGGTTAAGTCCAAAATACCATTCAAATTGGAAAAATTTACACAAAACAATACTATTAAGTAATTTTGACAAGTTTTTCAAAAACATATATTGTTCTGAAAATATTAAGCTATTTATAGTTATTAAAGAATTCTTCTTCAACAATGAGCAGGAAAAATCACATCTTATTCCTATAATTAAATATATCTTGCAAAATTTTAAAAAAGTAATGAATAAGAACCTTTTGAACAACAATTTGTCCATTCTAATGTTTCCAATAATCTTAACCAAGGGATGCTTTGATTCCTTTAACATGATGAAAATAAAAACTATGGAAGAAAATGGATTATTATTCTGGCATCAGTTTTTAGGAACTAATAATATTCATGATGCTACCTAACTTTTAGCCAGGTATAATATCTACCAAAATAACTGGTTAAATATTCAAATCTTCAGAGAATTTATTTTAACGGAATTTAAAAGACATCATTTTCCTGCTATAACAGACCTCCCTAAAAAAATATCCATCCTCTTTGACTTCACCAATATAGGCTATAATAATGGTATCTCATTGTCAAGATTTTACAACATTCTTAGATCAGATCTAATAATATTAGATGACAATTTATGGAAATATATCAACACTTTCAACAACTCCCAAATACATATAAATGATAAAACTTTAATTCTCAGATCTGTTTACCATACCTCTTCTTCCACATATTGGAAATTTTTTACATGGAAATTCATTTATAGAAGTTTTATTATACCAAAAAAGCCTCTAGAATAAGCAAGAAAGATTTTAATAGATGTTGGAGATGCGAGGAGCTAATAGATGCCGACTGGGCACATATGTTTTTAGAATGCAGACAATAACCACATTTTGGATGGAGTTTAAAAATTTTATTAAAGCTTTGTGGTCGGACAGATGTGAGATCTCTGATTCTATGATACTTTTTAATGCACCAATGCCAAGGTATGTTCCACTGAATCAAATGAACCTCCTTTAGACTCTACTTGCTATAGCAAGAAAAACTATTACTAGAAATTGGAAATGTAAAAATAACCTCTCATTTAAGTAATTTATATCTTTTACTAAGATTATTTGTAGTAGGGAATTACAAACAGTTATGTTACACTCCTCAAACATGACTCATAAACAAATTGCCTGGATAAAGCTTAAAAAACTATTAGACAAAATGTAATGTTATTGACGATTTGGTATCTATTTTGGACTTTGTATATAGTTTTTGTAAAAAATTGATATTACATTGTTTTTTCTTGTTAAAAATTGTAATTATACTCTTGAAGATCAATAAAAAATATGAGAAAAAAAAGAAATGCTTGCATAAGTTCTTGCAAGTTCATTTTAATTATTTCAGTAATGATGTTCATCCACTGTAACCTCTGCTGCCCTCTTCTTATTTTGCCTTTGATCTTTCTCAGCAACAGTGTCTTGTCTAGTGAATCCTGTCTTTACATTAGAGTAATATAATACAGCCTTGCTATACTTCTTTCCCAGTTCTGAACCTGTCAGCTATTTCATATTCAGCTCCAATTGCTGCTTCTTGTTTTGCATGCAGATTCCTCATGAGGCGAATAATGTCATCTGGTATCCCCATTTCTATAAGAACTTGTCATATTTTGTTGTGATTCATGCAGAAACATACATTAGAGTAGTCAACAAAGCAGAAGTAATATTTTATCTGAAACTCCCTGTTTTGTCCATTATTCAGCAGATTTCAGCAATTTGCTCTCTGGTGCCTCTGCCCCTTCTTAAACCAGCTTGCACAACTGGCAGTTCTCAGTCCCTAATATTGCTGGTTTCAAGCTTTCAGGCTCTTGATCATTCCCTCTCTAGCAAGTGAAACAAGTGTTTGATAATTTGACAACTCCTTGGCATTGCCTGTTTTGGGGATTGTATTCAAATTGACCTTATCCAGTCAAATGGCCAATGCCATGGCTTCCAAACTTGCAGTTCCAAGTGGCACAGTAACATCATCATTTTGAAGGATTTTAAGCAATTTGGCATCACTTCCTGTGGCCTTGTTATTATCAAGGCTTTCTAGATCTATTTAACTTCATCCAGGATGCCTGTATCTTTCTTATATAGCTGTTATGTATATTCCTACCACTGCTTCATAATATATTTCCCATCTTTTCCTTTCATAATTCCCATGTTTAACTGAAATCACCAAACATCTTGAGTGGATCTCTTGTCTTTGCCAGTCTATTGTCTTCTGCCAATTCTTTGCAGTGCTGATGTCTTCTCTATGAATATTTTCAAAAACTCAGCATTCACTCTGACAACTTTCTGTATGTCTATTGTCTTTTTCTGTCCCTTTCTTCTTGGTTACTAATAAAGCCACAGCAATTAGGTTTATTAGGTAGTTTTGGGCAAAAATATGGCACAACAGATATTATGCATCCTTGTTATGCTTCCTTGACATGAGTTGAGTTAAAAATGTAATTTTATCTAAATGACAAAACATTTAAAAGAAAAGGGATTTATTGTATCTATCTTATAAAAATGTTATATTTCATAGTAGAAATGGAGTGGGGGTGAGTTCTCCCATGAGGAAGAGGGTGTTTTTTTGACCTCACCCCAATGAAATAGTGGATGATAATGAATTTTATAATTGTGCTTTTGAGGTCAAAGGGTCTGGTGGAGGAATTGGTATGGGGAGTTGCATTTTGGTATCCAGCCATACATCCATTAAATGTGTCAAAATTAAGATCTCTGCAGTCCTGATAGACTGACAGGAAGTGGTCCACCATCCCTTCCTGCCTCCATGGCGTCTTGGCCTGATCTCCATTTGCTACCAGCCTGAACACCATCTGCAATTCCTCATGGACATGGAAAAGAAATGCAGAAAAGATGATTATTACTGGAGAAGTTAAAGAAATAAAATCTGAGTTATGGATTACTTGCAAAGTGAAGGATTTAGAAAATCTAACTCAGAAAACAACACAGCATGATAAAGTAATGGATCCCCAACTTAAGGCAAAAGCAGTGGAGTGGGAAACATCTGATCAGCTGCCAGATGAAGATACTTTGTGGCCTTCCATGGGAAACCAATACAAATGCTCAGTTGGAGTTGTACAGAAAAGGGAGAAACAGGAAACTGTGTCAACTCTGACACAGCCAATGTTGTGGAGTGATAGCTCAGTGAGTTCCCATATGAAAGAGCAATGGACAACACAGGATGAAACCGAAGAGAATGTGGTAAAGGAAGATGCTGTGGGACTATCTATATAATGCTCACAAGAAATGGGGAACAAAGAATGTACCCTCAGTGTAGAGGAAAATGATCTAAGAGAAGAATTGCTTGATTTAATAGAGATGGACATACATATTAAGATCAATGAAATAAACAGACTACAGAAAGTCAATACAATTTGTTTGATAAAACAAATGAGCAGAGTAATTAGGACTATCCATAGAAATTCATGTGATATAAAAGAAGTAAACAGAATATATTACTGTGCAGCAAATTAATAACAGATAAAGCCTTACCACAAAAACACTTGGTAGTAAGGAAAATAAAGGGGAGAAATTGAATGCCTAGAAGAGGGAACAAATCAAGAAAAATACTCACAAAGATAGACATGATAAAAGCAATGCACGGTATCAGAACAGATCAGGAGTTATCGTGCACTATTGCAAATCATAAACTAAAAATATCAGCACAAGCAGAAAAAACTTAGAAGATACACAGATAAATATAAAGGAAAAGTACAAAATAAACAATTTACTGATGACTCAAAAAGATTTTATAGAGAATTGGGAACCAAGGCAAAAGAAATTGAAACACCACCAAAAAAGAAGAAATAGATACATTTTGGAGAAATAGCTATAAAGACCCTGTGGAACATAACAAAGATGCTACGGTAGAGAAGAAGTAAAAGAAAGAATAAGAAGTTCAGTGATACAGGATATCCAATGGGCTGAAGTAATGGTCAGAGAGATTGAAACAAAGTTAAGAAAACCTCCTAATTCAAAACCCCCAGGCTCAGATGCAGTACCTAACTTCTAGTTAAAAGTATTAACATCTTTACATGAAGATTTAGCTATGAGTAAGAACTATTTATATGCATGCCCTGAACAGACACCAGTCTGGCTAACAACAGGAAAACAATATTCCTACTTAAGAGCGACCCTGCAAGCTATTCTAAAAACTATAGGCCAATAACTTGCCTTCCAATGCTGTATAAACTTTACACTGGAATTGATGCCGACAGAGTTTATCATCATTTAGAAGAAAACACAATCATGGCACGAGAACAAAAAGGTAATAAAAGAAAGTCATATGGAACAAAGGATAATTTGATGTTAAATAAAGTCATAATGGGGAACTGCAAAAAAAGGGAAGGATCTCAGTATAGCATGGATAGACTACAAAAAAGAATTTGATAGTATCCCACATTCATGGATAAAACACTGCTTAAAAATGTATAAGATGCACCCTACGCTGATTGATTACATTACAATGACCATGAAACAGTGGCGGTCCACTTTACAGTTAAGCAATGATAAAGGACAAATTATTATTCCAGGGATAAAAATTTAAAGGGGATATTCCAGGGTAACTCTCTGTCACCATTGCTCGTTTGTTTTGCCCTTAACCCATTAAGTTGTCTACTTAACAGATTAGGCCATGGCTATAACTTGGCTCCCAGAAAACAACAAAGTTTAAAGACTTTTCATGTTCTTTTTGTAGATAATTTAAAACTGTATAGTTCATCAGATGAGGAACTGAAAGCACAACTGCAAATGGTCAAAATGTTTTCAGATGATATAAGAATGTCATTTGGTCTTGATAAATGTGCAAAAGCAACCTTTAAATCAGGAAAGCTGCAGCACCAAGAAAACATCAGTTTGGGACAGGAATGTGATACAAAAGAACTTGAGCAACAGGGACTATATAAATATGTGGGAACTGATGAAGGATCAACAATAAAACATGAACAAATGTGAATAAAACTCAGTAAGGAATGTTTTAGAAAACTTAATAGTAAAAACAGCATTAACATCTAGAAACAAAGTCCAGGCTATAAACCAATTTGCTCTTCCTGTCCTAACTTACAGTTTTGGAGTGACTGACTGGCCCCAAAAGATGTTGGAGAATTTAGACAAGAAATCAAAAAGGATGTTTCATGGTCATCAAATGATTTATAAAAATCAGTGCATACCAAGATTATATATTCCCCGTTATGAAGGAGGTATGGGCATCCTCGAAATTGACAACATATATAGATCTGCAATAGTGGGACTGCATACATATCTGCTGACCTCACAAGACCTAAATGTAGTGAAAGTTTTGAAACATGAGGAGAATAAGTCTAAGATGACTTCCCTGCTTAGTTTAGCAGAAGCATTTCGGAGTAAAGTGGGAATGGAAATCAAACCAGAAGTAGATAAAAATCAGGCAGCAACTGAATGCGCCAAAAAACAAAGGAAATAATGTAAGAAGGATCAGATGAGAAGGTAAGAAAAGTGGAAAAAGCATAAATATAGTTGCAGGTATAGAAAACTCCTGGAACAGCATGCCAATCAAGATCTGACACAAGAATGGTTAAAGAGACGTGAATTTAAACCAAAAGATGCAAGGTTAATATTGGTGGTCCAAGATAGTGGACTACATACACATTGGTTTGCAAAGTCTATTAAACACGTAGCTGAAACAGACAAATTCAGGTTCTGTATAAACAGAACTGGAAACAGTTGCACATCTTGTTTCTGGGTGTGATACACTAATGGCAGAGGACTTGTAAACTGAAAGACATAATAATGTGGCAAGACTGTTGCACTGGGAATTGTGCAAGCATTACAATATTGAAGTAGCTGAGAAGTAATGGAAACATGAACCACAAAGCATTATAGAAAATGCTGGTTTATATCACATGGGATCATCTATTACCAACAGTTCATAAATAGATGTAAGAAAAATAGATATAGGAGTCCATGAAAAGAATACAAAAGCAGCATTGATCACTGAAATTACTACACCCATTGATTATAGTATCTTACATAAAAAAGATACAAAGTCATAAAATACCAGGATTTGCAGGCAGAAATGAGGGCAATGTGGTAGAAGGATACCCAGACAGTCACAACAGTAGTGGCAACAATAGGCCTCATAAAAGAACTTGCAGTCATATTTAGATATCCTACCGATACATGTAACTCCATATGATTTGCAGAAGGAGTAATTTCTCGGCACTTTATGGGTACTACGAAGAGCATTTTTGGCTAACATCAAAGATTGAAACAATACTAATTTCACAAACTTTCATCATATTTTGACTTAGGAATGGGGTCTATTCCCGTCATGATATTAGAAACAAAAAGACTTGGAGAAATTAACTGAATGAAAGAGACCATGTTCCTTGAGGGGTGTGGAACAAACAAAGTGACCCATATAAAGTGGTATGTACTAACAATGTGAGTTTTAAATAGGAAGTCTGCAGAACTATGAATGGAAAGGGAGGCCATGACCGTGAGTGGTGGCAGGTGAATGTTCCTCTGTTCTGTGCAGACTTGTATAAAGCGAACTGCGAACATATGCATACAACATCCTGTACGAGTTGATTAATTGTGCTTGTTTATTGTGTTCACCTTAATATTCTTGAGATAAGATCTTATGTGCAAATTTCACTTGAAGGGAATCTTATGGCTTACCTAGTGCAAGGAGTCACTGGTCGCTAATTCTACTACTGCAGGTTTCAGACTTTCACAGAATGAATTTACTAGTTATAAAGTAGTCAGCTAACAAAAGTCAAGTTTTATAGACTTTGTTCCTATGACAAGCATTTTACCATGCATCAGAGAGTGTATGATAACCATGGTACCTCAGTCAAGCTCTCCATCCATAGAGCTTTCACAGTAGTAGCATTACCAGACACTATGAGTCCTGACTGCATAGTTGTGGGGCTAAAATACAAATAAGTCATCTGCCCTTTAGGATGTTCAGATCAATGATCATTTTGAAATCCAGAGATATGCAATAGGGTTTTCTTCAAATACTGAGTGATATCCTGCCAACTGCCATTAGAACTGCCACAAGTACTACATGGTGTTAAACTCATGACAAGAACATGCTGTTCTTTTGCATGCAGTGTTTCCAATTGCATGAACATTGCACCACAAAAACTGACTACACTTACAGCAATTTCCTCTGGTTTGTATATGATGCTTTGTTTGGTAGTTTAACATTTACAATGCTGCTAATTTACATTCGGCTTAAAGATGTGAATATTGCCTTTCATGCTATTATTACATTTTTGCTAAATATTTTCATTACAGTTTTCATACCATTTAAATGTACAGATTATCAACAGTCTACATGTAGTTCCCTGTAAATGTACAGCGGAAAGAAACAAGAATATGCATTGCGTGCATTTTACGGCAATTATCCCTAAAAAGTAGACGTGGTGAACATTTACTACAAACAGGTGCAGCATATCTGGCACAAAAAATACTGAAAAAGCTACTGGATTGGAAGCTATGCAAACTTGCCTACCTAAGGATACCACATATATTTTTCTAAACATCAGAGTCATTCTCCCTCATTGAGGTGAGTCAAACTTGACAACATATCAGTGGTGATCCCTTCCATCTGAGTTCCTCCCTTAAAGTTATAAAAAATGTTGAACAAAAAAAAAATAGAAATAGCAACAAGTCATGCTTTCTATCTTAAAATTCAAGTTACTCAGAATAGTCATCTGGCACACACATCATGCACCCAAATTCCATCCTACCTAAATTAGTCCTATGACTCTTAAATTTGAATAAATCATGTCCAGCCACAGACACCTATCCCTGTTGCTCTCTGTTTTACCTGCATTTCATACCACAACTCCATCTGTGTCCATCAGTCCTCAAGCCATAACTCTGTATAGACCTGCAGACTCCTGATTTTAGTGAACCATATTCTGCTCTTCATTGTCCCTGGGCCCTCACTGTCCATAACCTCCCAGCAAGTAAAAGTTATTTTCTAGACCCAACCAGCCATAAATTACCATAAATTGTAGACCAGCATTATTGTTCCTAGACCACCAGCAATATTTTCTTCTTTGTTGAATAAAACAGGATTATAGTTCCTAGACCACCAGCAATATTTTCTTCTTTGCTGCCCCTACAAAAAACAAAAAACACAAACCTATGTCCATTCTATATCCACACCATAAACTTCTATCCAAATCAGTTGTATGTGTTGTCACAGCTTGGCAACATTGAGTATTGCCACCACATTTACAGCTGGTCTGCTCCCTGCTGAGCACATCTTCAGTAGTTGTCATTCCTTTTCCTCCACTTTCTACATGGAGCTGCTGTGAAGAATTCTTATTGGGGGAGTCCAGCAAGAGCCAGTGCAACATATTTTAAAAATACTTCCTCATACAGCCCAGGAACCTCATTTGATCAACTCTCATAGAACCAACGTAGAACCTATACCCTCTAAACCAAACTAGCCCCCACCCTCTTCTTCTTGTTTGGCCATCTCGTGAGTATTTACTGATTAATCAATATATATGCACAAGTTAGCGAGCAACCAATTGAAAATCACACATCAGAGGCACAACCAATCACAACCACAGCAAAAAAATTGAAAAAAAAGGCATTGAAAAAAAAAGGCAGATTGAGTAGCATTCCATTGGACTCAAATGCAACTAATAAGTTGCATGCATTACAATGAACCTGCAGCAGTATGCACCAGAAAGAAAGTATATTTAAACTCCCTCATCCACTGTGCTTTAAATATGTACGTGTATAGACAGATAATAGGTATGTGTTTGTGGATGCATATCATTTTGTCAGGAGTTAAGTTTGTCAAAAAAAGTGAACTGTAGTGTTATTTTACCAAATGTTAATTTTATCAACAGCTGTCTTACAGGTGGGGCTGTGTGTGCAAGTGTTTGCAGGACAGGGTTAGAATAAGGATTAGGTAAGAGGATAGATTTAGTATTGTTCATACATGTTATGTATGGTATGGGTGTGCTTTAGCCTAGTGTAGTGACACTGTTAGGGAAGGGTGTTTATGGAAAGCAATGTGCAAGTTTGGATCTGGCAGTGTGTCAGGGTATGGTGAGAGTTAGTACACAGACAAATGCCCATTCTTACTGATTTATGCTAACCCTAACCTATCATATTCCCAATCTCATTGCGTTCTACTGGCTCTGAATCACTTTAATACATCCCTTTGCCTCTCCACTCAAGGTGATCACAAATTTCCTGTCAGTCCTTCAGATCTTTCTTTTCTGGTTCGTTCACAATATGGCAAACAATGTAAACAATAATGGTAAAACTGTCATATATATCACATCAATTCAGCCTAAGAGCATGCCCACCTGCTCACTGCATCTATTTAGAAGTTTATGTGTGACCCTGACTTTGTCTAATAAATTCTGTACTTTGTCTTTGCTAGCAAAGAGAGTACATTTAGGGACCACCCTTATCCATTCCCAGAGACCCCCACCACGGTAGCTGTCCTTAGTAGGACAGTAAGTAACTTTGTGTCTTGCTATCATAGTCCAGTAACTTCCTTAAATTATATGTATATCCTCAAAACATGGCATTTTATCTACATACAGAGCCAGGATACAGTCTACGAAAAAAAGGACTACATGTCACCTGCCACTCATTTTCCCAAGCACTGATTTATTCAATAGAATATCGACCTTTCCTCATTTCCTTTCTTTTTACAATCTTCATGCAGAATCTCATGCTCCCTTGTCCAGTTTACCTATTCTCAAGTCTTCCAATCCACCTTTGAAGCATGATTACTCCCCCTCACCTGTTCAATTTTGCCATCACCTATTCCCTTTTGATAGGATGATACAGTCACAAACATTTCTCTCCATTCCCACAATTTTCTGATGAGCCACTCCTATTCATGAGTTAGTCCAAAAAGGCTTGTGAGTGAATTAGCTAACTTGCTCACCTACTTGCATGCAGCTGGCCACTCCTGCCTCCTGTCACCTACTGAAAATGGCAGCACTACGGCTGCCACCTCTCATCACCTTGTCCATTCCTACCATCAGATCTCCTTCAAAGTCACTGTCACCTAGTCCATATTTTACTGCCCAAAAAGTTTCCCTATTACTCCTTCTGTTACTAGCAATCACTTGTCAGTAATGGAACATGCTCTATCTAATTTACTTTGTTCATATCGTGGTGGGTTCAAGCAGATTCTAAGTTTGCCCTACATTATGGTTATAATCACACTGTTAAACCATTCAGTAGCTCTGAGTGTTTAACAATTGCATCTTACATTCTTTTAAGCTCTTTTTCTTTTCTATACCTTTGAGCTACAGGTACCAATCTAAGTGCGTGGACTACTAGTACTGTAAAAACAAAGAATTTGATGTGATATTCCCCTAGCAAACATCCTAGCTCAGTAAATAAATCTGCATATTTTTGTAAATATTATTACTTACATCTCATTCTGTAATTCTTTGTAATTAATATACTCAGCTATTTAAAGTAAACTTACTTAACTTTTAATGAAGCTGAAATAACATTTAAGTAAAATTAGCAATAACTTTCTGGAAACTACTGGAAGGAACATTTGACATACTATGCATGGAAGCGTTATAGCTGGTGCCACCTAAATGTGCAAATGTTTCTGCAGTTCTGAACTATGAATATATTCCACCATATCAAGCCTCTCATACGCCAAATGACCCAATAGATTTGGTTGGTTGACTGTATTTTTCAAAGATACAACTTGAAATAAAACTTTTTTTCTTTTGTTTTTGTACACATCATCAGGTTTTGAATCACAGCCTTTGCTTTGTGCAATGACTATGTCAGTGCATGTGATTTACACACAGTATTCCAGTGTTTTAAATGTAGACTCTGATAGCATCTTATGTTCTGTATCACTATCAAGCTGAAAGTTGACAGATTTGCATAAATATTAAAATTTGACCTGTGACGTTCTCAGAGCTTTCTGTATAATGTACTGCACACCAATTTTGTATTTTCTGCATATCCTATACTTTCAAGGAGCACATAACCACTTCCTGCTTTTTTTCTGTTTCTCTTTCTTAGTTTTAATAATACACAAATTCTGGACAACTGATACATTTTGTTTTTTTACTAACTCTGGCAAAATGGTTGCCTCCACATAACCTGCAAGCTTAATTAAATGTTACATTTCCTTTGCTGTAACCATGCCTAAAATATGAGGTAGCGCCTTTTGGGCACATGCTAGATACCACATGGCCGGACATGTTATAATTACTTTTATTATAGTCCCACACTTTCCCATTCTGCCTTATTTTTACATTATTTTCAGCCACATTTCTAAGCTTGCACATTCCCATTTCCTCCATAAGATTTTTCACGTTAATATCTGTAGCTTTTGTTGTTTTGCAGGCATTTGGCAGCATTTACATAAAGTCAGTTCTGACAATGTCTATAGCCTGATTCTTACCTTATCATTTTTAATGCCACAGGCAATTCTATCACTGATTAATGAGTCATGAAATTTATGAAATTCACAGTCTTTAGTGCCATTTCTATTCACATAAGCATCGATAGTTTCCTGAGTACCTTGGGTACTTGTAAAAAAACGGAAATGAATGACAAATAGCAGAATTTTCTTTGGCTCACAGTATAATATCTCTCTCTCTTTTAATTAATATCCTGTCTTGATAAAAGTAAGGAAGTAAATGAAGGATGGAGAGTAAGGAGGTATAAGGAATGAAACGGTACTTGTTCACATTTAGGGATATAGTTTATCCTAGTTATGAGCAAGAACAGAGCCAGATTTTAACTAGGAACTCTTTCAGAATGGTTTTGAAAGATGGTAGGGAAGGTATAGACCTGATGGATAAAGATAAGGAGTTCTAGGCCTTAGCAACCTTGTATGAGTACAGACGATGCCCAGCAGATTTGCTAGGTTTGTCGGCAGACAGGAGTTTTTGTTCACTGCATCGCAGTGACCAACTGGGAACATACTTGTACAGAATGTTTTTTATTGCTGTACAGGCAGATGAATGCTGGATAATTTTAGAAGGTAAGAAGCTGTGAATATGTTAGTTGATGAGGGCATTCTAACTAATTTAGGCTTTTTAGTGGTTTAAAGTGGTGAGTTCTGAAAGGGGTATTTGCTGCAAATTTAGCAACTTCATTTTTGCATTGTTCAAGGTTTCATTTTTGTGAAGCCTGGAGGTTAGTAAGGATGGGAGTTCCATAAAGAAGAGCAGGGAGGAGATAAGTAGTGGAAATGTAGCTTTAGTTGTGTCAGTGAGAAAGCATTTGGCTCTGTAAAGCATGCCTAGTTTTTGATGAGTTCATAGGTTCATAGGTTGGTACTAGACTATCAGCCCTAGGGCCTATACAAGCCTAGCCATAAGAATTCCCTGGCTATTTCTTCCCACACTATTTACTTCCCTGGACCCCTGTCCAGCAGGGTGACTGACGTGATCCCCGGGGTGAATTTCCTTTCTCCCATCCAATCGTCAAGGTTCCTTTTGAAGAGGGCCAAAGAGGCACTCTGTTTGACATGTATGGACAATCTATTCCAGTCTGGGGAGTCTCTGGGTCAGGAACCTATCCCTCCAGCATGTTTTGTTTATTGTGATGACAAGGTTTAGATCCCTGGAGCATGTGGCTCTGAGGGATTGGGATTTATTTAAGTGTAGCATGTCCAACAGCTCTGGGTGATCTCTGAGTAGACTATACATGACAGAGTATAACTGGAGTTTTTTAAGGCGGTCAGCATAGGGTATCTCAACACAGCTGAAACGGAGCAGGAAAATCGGTACTTCAAACGACCAAAAATATAAGGAAATTTATTAAAGTTTATTAAAATAAAGCGCTTTTCATCTGGTTTAATGACACAGACTTCTTCAGACAATTACTTCTAAAAAAGGCTTGCTATATATACACACAGTTACAAGGAGAACCCAATCAACAGGCAAAAAGCAATTAAACAATTAAGCAATGAACTACTACATACTGTTTTTTAAAAAGGCAGCCACAAATTCATAGCAGCAACAAAAAGTGATGCGTTAGCATTTGTTACTAAAACTATTTTGTCAAAACCACACCTATTAAATTAATATAACTTTGACTTCAGAAAAGCTAAAGACAAACATGTAATTATATAATATTAACTATAAGAAACAGTAAAAAGTTACAAATGTTTAAACATATTTAAAAGTAATGACATTATAAAAGGCTTAAGTGAATAAAAAACTAAGAAACTAAAAAATTAGTAAGCACACAAGCATTTACCAGGATGAAAAGTCTACTAACAACAGACCTGTACAAACAAACTTGTCATCTACATAAACTCTTGATTTTCAAAATACTGCTTATTGAGCAGTTTTCATTGAGACCAGGGGCGTTGAAGGCATTAAGTCTAATCTGCCAAAGCAGTTCAAATTCCTCTAATTTAAAACCTGTTGGACCACCTCTTTCACTTGCTATAACCTGGTCGATGACCATGAATTTGAAGGAATGGTTGGGAAAAAGAGAGATATGTTTTGCTAGAGCATTGTCATGTTTATTTTTTCTAATTGTGTAAGAATGCTCGTAAATGTGGTCTCGGAGACGGCGCTCCATCTTGCCTACATAAAATGCAAGACAACTTGCGCACTGGGCCAGGTAGACCACTATTTTCGAGTTGCAATTGACCCTATATTTCAAGTTGTAAGTATAGTCTTCAAGTCTGAACCTATTAGATTCTGTAATATACTTGCAAAAATTGCAACTTTGACAATTATACATACCCACTACTCTACTTATAGGTCTCTTTTGACACTCAAACAAGTCTTTTAAGTTTTTTGCTCTCCTAAAAATCACTTTAGGTTTGATCCCTAATTTCTGACACAAACCCTGATCAGTCATAAGTACCGCCCAATTTTTGTATAAAATCTCAAGACAATCCCTACTGTTTGTACTGTAAGTTGTTATAAACATAGAGCTTTCATCAAGTGGGTCAGAAATGGATTTAGACCTTTGAGAAGGATATGGATCTAAGTCAAGAATAGTATGTTGGTCGAAGTGGTCCTCATCTAGAATAGGTTTATAAATGCGTTTATCACGTTTTTGGACCACTTCTTCTACAATGTTGCTGACCAAGCTGTCAGGGTATCCTCGATGAAGGAACATGTTTTTAAGAAAAGTACATTCATCGAGGAAATCCTGGTTAAGCGTAATACGGGCTGCTCTGACTAGTTGGCCTTTGACCACAGCTCGCTTTTGATGATACAGGTGACAGCTTGTATAATGCAAGAAAGAGTTTGAGTAAGTACTCTTTCTATGAATACTAGCTGTAAGTCTCTGAAGTTCAATGTTTTTCTTCAGCTGAATGTCCAAATAGGCAATGGACATGGTGTTAAAAGTAGATGTGAACTGGAGAAAATTAGTAGTCGCATTCAAATAATCTACAATTTGTTCACTGATTGTGGCGTCACCGTCTACTACTATAAAGATGTCGTCGAGGTAGCGGGTGTAGTAAATGAACCTGTCACTAAAGCTACAATTGTTAAAGACAAAGAGGTCTTCCCAGTTGGCCATTACTGAATTAGCTACACTCGCCCCACAAGGTGAACCCATGGCGATGCCAACTTGTTGTAGATAAAAGTTGTCGGCAAACATGAAGTAGTTGTTCTCAAGTATCAAGACCAATAATTCATTGACTAAAGATATCTCAACATTTTCACCTCCATTCTTTCTCATAAATTGACTGACCCATTCCAAAGCTATGTCGTGTGGTATACATGTATACAGGTCTTTAACATCGATTGTGAGGAAGTTGTAGTTACTGCTAAAGACGAGATTTTTAATGTTGTCAAGAAAATACCAAGAATCTTTACATATGTGGTTGATTTTCACCAAGTATTTCTGTAGAATGACATCTACCACTTTTTCACAAGGGTACGTAGGTGATCCTCTACCGTCCAAGAGTGGACGCATTGGAGGGTTGACAACGTCCTTGTGCAATTTAGGTATTCCAAACAAGTAGGGAAATCTTGGGTAAGATGTACTCATGAAGTTGAAGATGTTCTGGTCAATTCGGCCTTCAATGAACATCTCTTCAATACTGTCCTTTATGGTTTTATAAGCACCATTAATTTCGGATCTCGAACTAAATGAGTAAGAGGGACAATCCAAGAGTTGGAGCATTCTTGACTCATAATTGTCTTTGTCAAAAATAGCTAAACCCCCACCCTTGTCTGGTTTACATATTCTAACATTATTAAATCTAATGCTGTCTATACATTCCTTCTCAGCTTTAATGTTGTTAGCAAATGAAGGAAACTTATGACCGAACTTAAACTTTTGACGAATGTCAAGTTCGCATAGTTGTTCGAAAATATTTAATAATGGATGCAGTGGTGGGTTAAAGACACTTGGAATTCTATAAAGGTTTACATTAGAAGTAGAATTACCAAAGAACAATAAATTCAAGTTTAGTTTCCTAGTAAACAGTTTAATATCTAGGATAGTTCGAGCTAAATCCAACTTTTGGTTAGGGACGACGTGACCTTTGCAAAAGTTCCACTTGGTCTTGGGTTATGTTAACTGTAGAGTAGTTGTATACTTTAAAGTCATTTTCAACATTAGTCAAAATGACCGGTAACGCTGGTGGTACCAAAAAGCTAGGACCGTCTTGACAAATGACGCTACTTACAGTTAAGTTTGGTACATAACCATCAAGGTGGTTGTAGTCACGTTCAGGTGGAACCGAAAGCCAAGTGAGGGGATCAGAAGAATTTGCAGCAAGGGCGACCGATGGTGAATCTAATTCCTGTATTGTTTCGTATTCCTTTTCGCTGCTTGGTTCGATCTGTTTGTGAATTGTTTTGGTCTCGCTCCTAAAAAATTACACGTATTAGATCTTAAATTGTAATGACAAGGAGCTTGGTTAACAAAAACACTTTCGTTTTCACTAGGCTCATTCTGTGGAGACCCCTCCAAGCTTACATCTTGGCCAAGTGAATTGTTGACCATGGGGGCTTGGTTATTCTCATAGTTGTTCATTGTGGGTAGTGCCTGAGTGTTGTTGTTGATGCCGAGTTGAGGAGGACCTCCTGGGTGTTTCCAAACTTGCGCTTGTGGCGGAGGAGGATAGGCAGTTCCTTCACTATATGCCTTTACATCCCTGTCGATCTTTTTAGTTTTATTATTCTTAAGTTTGTCAAGATATTGGTCAATACTGACAAACAGTCTGCTATATTCATATTTGTACCGGAAGAATTGGTGGTCCGATTTAATTTTGAAATCCAAATCAGCAACTTGTTGACTTAGAGACTCCACAGACAAGGTATAGTGCCTAATCATTAATGTCAGTAAGTCAACACCTTGTTTTTGAAATAATGCTAACAAGTCTTTATGAAATGCTGAGTTCGTTATTAAGCCTGTGGGATACTGGTAATGTCTTAGACCTTTAGGAATAATGTTGCGTTTAAGGCACTCCTGGAAATATGAAATTTCCAGTTGAGTCTTTTTTAATTTAACCAAGAGTTTGTCCAGTAAATTCAAGTTGTACATAATATCTATGTACTCACTGTTAGTATCAGACCGCTGGAGCTGTTCTGCATTCAAACTTGAAGTGAAAGAAAAATTACTGGTAATCCATTGTTTTACGTCAGGAAGACTTTCAGT
Source organism: Protopterus annectens (assembly GCF_019279795.1). NCBI lineage: Eukaryota > Metazoa > Chordata > Ceratodontiformes > Protopteridae > Protopterus > Protopterus annectens. The sequence continues at coordinate 396,310,577 of NC_056744.1, forward strand.
GTTGTTAATGTTATTGAAAGGAAGATTTGTAGTTGTGAAAGGAGCTCTTGAAGAGACAGATTTGATGTTGTTGCCATTAGTAACTGTCGAATTGCCATTAGACGTTACAGGCGAGTCGAACTGTGCTGCCTCTGGTCGAATTGGTGCTGCAAGTACAGGAGCATCATCAGAAGTAGGTAAGTGGCTGGCCGGAATCTCTGCCCGCACGTAAGACTCGGTCCTCCTGTCAAGCCAGCTCCAATAAAGCTCTGTAAGTGTAAAGAACTATTCGTGCCATTGTTGGCTAAAACAGTTACAGGACTGCCCTGTGCAGTTGGATGAAACAAAGGCACAGTTGTTTTAGCTTGTTGGTGGCTCTCCAATTTCACTAAACGATCAAGCAACATGTCCATACGATGCAAAAGAGAGTCCAAAATGTTGTTACAGTTTCTATCAAGACTGTCATTGTGACAGGAAGGTCTAACCATGATGGGCGATGTTTTAGCCAACAATGGCACAAATAGTTCTTTACATTTACAGAGCTTTATTGGAGCTGGCTTGACAGGAGGACTGAGTCTTACGTGCGGGCAGAGGAGTATTCTGGCCAGCCACTTACCTACTTCTGATGACGCTCCTGTACTTGCAGCACCAATTCAACCAGGGGCAGCACAGTTCGACTCGCCTGTAATGTCTAATGGCAATTCGACAGTTACTAATGGCAACAACGTCGAACCTGTCTCTTCAAGAGCTCCTTTCACAACTACAAATCTTCCTTTCAATAACATTAACAACACTGAAAGTCTTCCTGACATAAAACAATGGATTACCGGTAATTTTTCTTTCACTTCAAGTTTGAATGCAGAACAGCTCCAGCGGTCTGATACTAACAGTGAGTACATAGATATTACGTACAACTTGAATTTACTGGACAAACTCTTGGTTAAATTAAAAAAGACTCAACTGGCAATTTCATATTTCCAGGAGTGCCTTAAACGCAACATTATTCCTAAAGGTCTGAGACATTACCAGTATCCCACAGGCTTAATAACGAACTCAGCATTTCATAAAGACTTGTTAGCATTATTTCAACAACAAGGTGTTGACTTACTGACATTAATGATTAGGCACTATACCTTGTCTGTGGAGTCTCTAAGTCAACAAGTTGCTGATTTGGATTTCAAAATTAAATCGGACCACCAATTCTTCTGGTACAAATATGAATATAGCAGACTGTTTGTCAGTATTGACCAATATCTTGACAAACTTAAGAATAATAAAACTAAAAAGATCGACAGGGATGTAAAGGCATATAGTGAAGGAACTGCCTATCCTCCTCCGCCACAAGCGCAAGTTTGGAAACACCCAGGAGGTCCTCCTCAACTCGGCATCAACAACACCACTCAGGCACTACCCACAAGGAACAACTATGAGAATAACCAAGCCCCCATGGTCAACAATTCACTTGGCCAAGATGTAAGCTTGGAGGGGTCTCCACAGAATGAGCCTAGTGAAAACGAAAGTGTTTTTGTTAACCAAGCTCCTTGTCATTACAATTTAAGATCTAATACGTCTAATTTTTTAGGAGCGAGACCAAAACAATTCACAAACAGATCGAACCAAGTAGCGAAAAGGAATACGAAACAATACAGGAATTAGATTCACCATCAGTCGCCCTTGCTGCGAATTCTTCTGATACACTCACTTGGCTTTTGGTTCCACCTGAACGTGACTACAACCACCTTGATGGTTATGTACCAAACAACTGTAAGTAGCGTCATTTGTCAAGACGGTCCTAGCTTTTTGGTACCACCAGGGTTACCGGTCATTTTGACTAATGTTGAAAATGACTTTAAAGTATACAACTACTCTACAGTTAACATAACCCAAGACCAAGTGGAACTTTTTGCAAAAGGTCACATGTACGTCCCTAACCAAAAGTTGGATTTAGCTCGAACTATCCTAGATATTAAACTGTTTACTAGGAAACTAAACTTGAATTTATTGTTCTTTGGTAATTCTACTTCTAATGTAAACCCTTATAGAATTCCAAGTGTCTTTAACCCACCACTGCATCCATTATTAAATATTTTCGAACAACTATGCGAACTTGACATTCGTCAAAAGTTTAAGTTCGGTCATAATTTTCCTTCATTTGCTAACAACATTAAAGCTGAGAAGGAATGTATAGACAGCATTAGATTTAATAATGTTAGAATATGTAAACCAGACAAGGGAGGGGGTTTAGCTATTTTTGACAAAGACAGTTATGAGTCAAGAATGCTCCAACTCTTGGATTGTCCCTCTTACTCACTTAGTTCGAGATCCGAAATTAATGGCGCTTATAAAACCATAAAGGACAGTATTGAAGAGATGTTCATTGAAGGCCGAATTGACCAGAACATCTTCAACTTCATGAGTACATCTTACCCAAGATTTCCCTACTTGTTTGGAATACCTAAATTGCACAAGGACGTTGTCAACCCTCCAATGCGTCCACTCTTGGACGGTAGAGGATCATATACGTACCCTTGTGCAAAAGTGGTAGATGTCATTCTACAGAAATACTTGGTGAAAATCAACCACATATGTAAAGATTCTTGGTCTTTTCTTGACAACATTAAAAATCTCGTCTTTAGCAGTAACTACAACTTCCTCACGGTTGATGTTAAAGACCTGTATACATGTATACCACACGACATAGCTTTGGAATGGGTCAGTCAATTTATGAGAAAGAATGGAGGTGAAAATGTTGAGATATCTTTAGTCAATGAATTATTGGTCTTGATACTTGAAAACAATTAATTCATGTTTGCTGACAACTTTTATCTACAACAAGTTGGTGTCGCCATGGGTTCACCTTGTGGGACGAGTGTAGCTAATTCAGTAATGGCCAACTGGGAAGACCTCTTTGTCTTTAACAATGGTAGCTTTAGTGACAGGTTCATTTACTACACCCGCTACCTCGACGACATCTTTATAGTAGTAGACGGTGACGCCACAATCAGTGAACAAATTGTTGATTATTTGAATGCGACTACTAATTTTCACCAGTTCACATCTACTTTTAACACCATGTCCATTGCCTATTTGGACATTCAGCTGAAGAAAAACATTGAACTTCAGAGACTTACAGCTAGTATTCATAGAAAGAGTACTTACTCAAACTCTTTCTTGCATTATACAAGCTGTCACCCGTATCATCAAAAGCGAGCTGTGGTCAAAGGCCAACTAGTCAGAGCAGCCCGTATTGTTATGCTTAACCAGGATTTCCTCGATGAATGTACTTTTCTTAAAAACATGTTCCTTCATCGAGGATACCCTGACAGCTTGGTCAGCAACATTGTAGAAGAAGTGGTCCAAAAACGTGATAAATGCATTTATAAACCTATTCTAGACGAGGTCCACTTCGACCAACATACTATTCTTGACTTAGATCCATATCCTTCTCAAAGGTCTAAATCCATTTCTTACCCACTTAACGAAAGCTCTATGTTTATAACAACTTACAGTACAAACAGTAGGGATTGTCTTGAGATTTTATACAAAAATTGGGCAGTACTTATGACTGATCAGGGTTTGTGTCAGAAATTAGGGATCAAACCTAAAGTGATTTTTAGGAGAGCAAAAAACTTAAAAGACTTGTTTGAGTGTCAAAAGAGACCTATAAGTAGAGTAGTGGGTATGTATAAATGTCAAAGTTGCAATTTTTGCAAGTATATTACAGAATCTAATAGGTTCAAACTTGAAGACTATACTTACAACTTGAAATATAGGGTCAATTGCAACTCGAAAATGGTGGTCTACCTGGCCCAGTGCGCAAGTTGTCTTGCATTTTATATAGGCAAGACGGAGCGCGGTCTCCGAGACCGCATTTACGAGCATTCTTACACAATTAGAAAAAATAAACATGACAATGCTCTAGCAAAACATATCTCTCTTTTTCCCAACCATTCCTTCAAATTCATGGTCATCGACCAGGTTATAGCAAGTGAAAGAGGTTTTAACAGGTTTTAAATTAGAGGAATTAGAACTGCTTTGGCAGATTAGACTTAATGCCTTCAACGCCCCTGGTCTCAATGAAAACTGCTCAATAAGCAGTATTTTGAAAATCAAGAGTTTATGTAGATGACAAGTTTGTTTGTACAGGTCTATTGTTAGTAGACTTTTCATCCTGGTAAATGCTTGTGTGCTTATTAATTTTTTAGTTTCTTAGTTTTTTATTCACTTAAGCCTTTTATAATGTCATTACTTTTAAATATGTTTAAACATTTGTAACTTTTTACTGTTTCTTATAGTCAATATTATATAATTACATTTTTGTCTTTAGCTTTTCTGAAGTCAAAGTTATATTAATTTAATAGGTGTGGTTTTGACAAAATAGTTTTAGTAACAAATACTAACACATCACTTTTTGCTGCTGCTATGAATTTGTGGCTGTCTTTTTAAAAAACAGTACGTAGTAGTTCATTGCTTAATTGTTTAATTGCTTTTTGCCTGTTGATTGGGTTCTCCTTGTAACTGTGTGTATATATAGCAAGCCTTTTTTAGAAGTAATTATCTGAAGAAGTCTGTGTCATTAAACCAGATGAAAAGTGCTTTATTTTAACAAACTTTAATAAATTTCCTTATATTTTTGGTCGTTTGAAGTACCGATTTTCCTGCTCCGTTTCAGCTGTGTTGGTTTACTAGTTCGTGTTTAGCGTAGGGTATCTGCTTTAGGCCTGTGATTCTTTTAGTGAGGTATTTCTGTGGCCTTTCCAGTTGTTGCAGATGTCTTGAGAGGTACATACCAAACGGGTAGTGATGAGGTGTGCCACATAGAAGGATTTCCTGACTGTTGTGGTGATGTGGTTATCGAAGGTGAGACCAAGTCTTTTGTCACACTTTCGGTGTTTAGTGCAATTTTGTATATGCAGGTCAAATGTAAGATTATCATCCACTATCACCCCCTAATAATTTGCTATGAGAAGTGACTTCAATGATTATATTATCAGGAGTGGACTTTAGTTTTTTTTTTTGTTCATGAAAGATGGATTTGGGGGGGGGGAGTAGTAGTTTGGTCTTTTTTGGTTTGAGCATGAATTGTGGCTGTTAAAGTTTCCTGAGTAATTTTTTTCAGGTGTTCCATGTTGACAGATGTGCATATTAGACTGGAATCATCTGTGTATTGTATTAGGATGGCCTGTTGTGTGGATGCATAGAAGATGTTGGTGAAAATGTTAAAGAGGAGGGGACCAAGGATAAATCCTTGTGGTACACTGGTGGTGACAGAGAGGTAAGGAGAGAGCATGGAGTGCCATTTTACTGACTAATACCTTTTTGACAGGTAACTTTTGAACCACAGAAGGGTGGGCTGAAAGAGACCTAGTGAGGACATTTGATGAAAAGTTTGCTGTGACAAACTGTGTCTAAGGCTTTAGACAAGTCTAGAAATAAGGAAAAGACTAGTTTGCCATTATCTCAAGCTTTATTGCCAGTATCTATATAGATTAGAAGGGCAGTGTTAGTACTATGGGAAAGATGGAAGCAAAGTTGTGTAGGGGATAGAAGTTCTTCCTGCAGGAGATAGTCTAGCAATTGTTTTTGAATACATTTTTCAAGTATTTTTGTTAGGGAAGATAAGAGTGCTGTAGTTTTAAGCTTATTAATGTCTGTTGAAAATGTGTGACTTTTTCTAGAGAGAGAGAGAGAGAGAATGTGGGGTTCTTGGAATGACCTATTTACAAGTATTGATACAGGATATGCAATGCTATAGGCTGCTATTTTTGGATACTTGCTCGGAAGATCATCAGCTGAAGAAGAGCATGGTTTAAGTTTGTTTAAGAGAAGGTTTATATAAGATGTGGGCACAGGTTTGAAGCTGAAAGTGGATGTGGTGGTATGTAGCTGTTGGGCAGGGTTGGGATTAGATGTTGAGGAATCCCTTGGTTAGAGATGCTATACTATCTATAAAATAAGAGTTGAACTGTATTGCAGTTTCTAGTGGTGAGTTATCGGGAGAGGGGTTTGGGATGAATTTTTGGCCAGAATGTAAGATTTCTTTAATGGATGTGCAAATGTTTTAGATGTTTAGTATTATTCTGAAAGTTATTATAGTATAGTTTTTTATCTTTATTTATTTGCTTTTTCATACAATTGCAAAGCATTCTGAAGTTTTCAAGATACCGAGGTGTTTTATATTTTTGCCATTCCTTCCTCACTTTTTCTCTATCCTGCATTAGCATTCTACACTTTTTGGATAACTGAATTGCATTATTTGTTTTTAGTCAAAACAAATAATGCAATTCAGTTATCCAAAAAGAGTAGAATGCTAATGCAGGATAGAGAAAAAGTGAGGAACGAATGGCAAAATTATAAAACATCTCAGTTGTCCTGTTCGATTCTCAGCTGAAGCGTCTTCTGTGTGGAGACATGCGTGAGTGGGCGTACCTTCATTGAAGGTTGTACGTCAGGGCTGGCAACTCAGTACGTAAAAATCTACTGCCAATCATTAGCAGACCGGAGTTCCGCTGTGGCGACCCCTAACTGGGAAAAGCCGAAAGATACAACAAATCTGTTCCTTCTAGGAGGTGCAAGGCTGTTTAGGATATTTAGAAAGGTTGTATTGAATTTGTTTGCAGCATCATCTAAGGGGAGGATTTTTAGGAAGTTCTTTTTTGTCTTGTCTTCCTTTTAGAGGTCAAATATATTAAGTACCTTGACAGTTTTGTCCCCTGTGACACCTGAGATCATTACACATGTAACTTTTTCTGGCTTGTTTGCCAGTCCCTTTGCAGTGTGGTCATGCTTGGATCCTAAGCTTTAATTTTATGTGCAGCTTGAGAAACACTGGTGGTTGAAGGTGATTCTTCACGAACATGAATGTAGAGGGTAATGTTAATGACAAAAGAGAGAGGAATTGGTAGTTCAGTGGTTTTGGGAAAAAGCATGAGAACAGAATCATAATATGAAATTTCAGTAGAAAAATATTAATATGGACTGAAAAAAACATTACGACAGCTTGTTGCAGAACTATTGGACTTTGTTGGGACAGTATAGTCATATCTCACAGTAGGAAATTCTTCTGTGGCATTTTGATGCATTCAGCAACTTGAAAAACAAATCTGGCTCCAGAGACTTCTCTTTTATTCTGACACCATGAAAGATACTTCTTAAATATTACTAGGATACTAAATGAATGCCACAACACTGGTTTGATGTGGACTCTTCAGAATCTTTACTTCAGCTACCATTTGAGTCTGAATAAGTAACATGTATATCACCTTACTGGGAATATCCCTTTCTTAAACCACTATACCATATGCCTAAAACAATATAAATTGTGTAAAATAAGTTGCGCAGAACTTTTATATATTTGTTTACATGCTGCATTAAGTACATCATATCCTGTTTCTTAAATGTCACTCTTAGCATAATAAATAGCTATGACAGTGAGTTAGAGCACATTTGTTTGCCAGCGTGAGTGGAGCTAGGGGTTGGTCAAACTCTGGCTGTTATTCACATTTCACCCTTTCCAAAGATGGTTGCCCTACAGACTTCTGTCATGCATTGAGCAATACTTTTCTGTCTTGATGTTTTCTGATGTAAACAGTCAGTAAAATTATGCTTTAATGCACAGTATAATGCTGCAAAGTTCCCTTATTCTAAACATCAACTGTTTTCTGTCAAGTTATTTGTTCAGCATATTTATTTAATTATTTGCATTTGTTTACTGGGGAAGTCCACTGGGCCAAAGTGAGCTCATTTTCAGTGGAGGCCAGGGCAGAAAAGTTCTACATAATCACATACATAGCAAAAAAAATTCACAGTCACAGCTAAATAAACAAAGTATTGGTTCAATACATTGCTTAGAGTACATAACAGGTATGCAGTTACATGCAGACAAAGGTAGAAACTAAATATTAGCAACTACTTTAATTACAATTCAGTAAGAAAACAGAGATAGAGCTAAATGTACATATAGGATGTCACAGTTAAGTATAGTAAGAATCATGTTGATAACTTAATATTTTTAATACATCACTAGAAGTCAACACTGATAAAGATTTGTTCTGCAGGATGTATCATAAAAAAGATATGAGAGTAAAAGTCAAGCACATAGGTCAGTAGTAGAACTTAGGAGTGAATGCTAAGTACATAGATTCAATGTCATTATCAGGTAAGCATCTCCGTAAGGTAGGCCTAGATGACCATTTAGTTATTCATATTAATAGGTAGAAAAGATTACGTGGAAAGGAAGAAGTAAATAAAGGCGAGATTAGTTACGAGTCTGGGGAATCAGGTTTTGAGAGGTTGAGAATTGGAGCATGTACTGTGTGCCATAGGTGTGTACTAGGCTGATGGCCCTGGGGCCTTTACAAGCCTAGCCATAGGATTACCCAGGCATAGTGCCACCTGATCTTAGTTCCCAGTTCCCCTGTCGAGTAGAGCCACTGGGGTTATCCCCAGGGTGAATTTTCTGTTGCCTTTTACCATTTTACTATTTATACCAGTATACCATTTTACTATGTAACTGAGGTCCCACCAAGATTTGAACTTGGATAGCTGGATTCGAAGTCCAGAGTGCTAACCATTACACCGTGGAGAGGTGTGCAGGTATTTCTAGTATTTTTCAGTCTGTTCTGAGAGAAGCTGTTACACATAATATTTCCAAAAGTTCCTATTTTTTAATAGAGATAATCTTTGACATACATACATACATACATACATACATACATACATACATAAATAAATAAATAAATAAATAAATAAATAATCTGATGAAATAAAGCAGCTTGTTTAGTTAATTGAGAATAAGAAAGAAACTTCTTCACTAATCTGTTCAAGAAACTATTTCTAATTTTACTCCTGGAGAATTTTTATTTGGGTATTGAGTATTTCTGCATTAACCTGTATCAGTTTATTCATTCATCAATTTTCTGATACTCATTTCATCTTATTCAAGGTCACGGGGGGATTAGCAACCTCTCCTTTCAAGCAGTGTGCATATGAAAGGAAGATAGCCAGTTGTGACCCTGATGACAGTCTGGTTAGAGATTTGTGTTTACAGATACACAGACACACAACACACAGACAGAAACCCAATACACACCCTGAGGGACAGTTTAGAGGATCACCAGTTTGGCTATCAGCATGTTTTTGTGGTTTGGGAGTCCATCAGAGATCCTTGAAGAATGAAATGCAGATAATAGGAAGACAGGCACACTATAAGCAGAATGCACCCACATTGCAAACCAAATAATTGAAACAAGTACTATGATTTTGAAATGATAAAATGCTCCATTACTTTACCACCCTGTATCAAATTACGTTATGATAAATGCTTTATGCTGTTAAGAGTCTTAGAAGGCTGTGTTTTCTGCCAATCTTCCAGTTATCATGGTTTACTCTACTTTTCACCATCTATTTAAGGAGGGATTTCTCTTACATTCTAGGTGGGAAATTTGTGGTATTAAGACAGAATGCTGACATAAGTCAGTGGATTTAGCTTTACTGAATTGAAGAGGAATTGGTTAATTCTAGAAAGGAAAACAATTCATACCGAGATGCTGGATTCCTATCTTATGATTTTTATATTCTAGAACTCTGACCATCCTGCTCCCCCATACACATACTCTGCCCTGATGATCCATTCATATCCTCCATCTATCACCTTCTGTTCGTGAAGAAAAGGGAAGAGCTGTGACAATGCCATCATCTGTGTTGGCTTTGATATTTCGTTTAGGCCTCACTCCCCTCCCTGATTAGGAATGCCTGCTATGTGGAAACCCCATACAGGGATGTGCTTCTGTGCTATCATATTCCTTCCTATTTAGATCACAACACACTCTTTGGCAGGATATTACTCCTGGAGCCCTGGGGGTACTGATGACCTCATCCACCTTACCACTGCCCAGTACTGCACCCCCTACCTTGCACTATGGCTGAAACCCTTCCAGCCACTCACTCTCCTGCCCACTGCCCCATCTGACTGGCTCCGCTGGCATCGGTTGAACTATTCAAACCTAGCATACCAGGGACACAGTAATCAGTCCAGCCATCTGTACCATGAAGCCAGCTATAAAGGCTCTCTTTTTCACCATCTAAATGTAGAATTTATTCCACTTTTTTATTACATTTAAGCCAACCACAACATTCTTGTTAAGGAGTAACTAGATGAATAACAATTGAGTGTCCCTGTGAATACTTATAAATTTATAACATAAGTGGGCTTTTGGTCACATTTGCCTGTTCTACTATGCAGCTATAACTCACCAGCACATATAGGCTTTAAGACCATGAATTGTGGCAGCAGTGGAAAAGATTAGTAGGCCTGGGTGAAGTTGGGCACCTTCATTGATAATGAACTTTCCTTCAACCACCGTATATCTATCATAGTTATGATGTTATTTTATATATACCATTAGGTATAGATACATAAACTGCTTAACCATGTTTTTAACATGGATCAATAAACAATCACTCTTTTTGTTGACTAATTAATTATTGTTTTTTTTTTGTGACCAGATTTTTCTATTGAGCTGATTTATGACAACATGAGATTGTAGTTAATCTGTGTAAATGTGCAAAGTAAGTTGGTCAGGATACCATGGAAATTCTCCCACCCTTTATCCTGTGTGAGAGGAATGTGCAGAATCGATGTTGGTAATATATGCAGCAGGAATGTGTATTCATTTCCCTAAAGAGGAGATGATGAAGAAAATACAATAGCTACAGATAAACAGCCGTGTGGACTGCAGATACAGGTCAGTCCCAGTCCAGACATGCAGGGATTTTGTCAATCTGCTGAAGCAACTTTCAGTGTGTGCTGAAGCTGAAACAATAATTCACTGAAAGGCACTTTCAGACAACTTCAAATTATTATTTTATTTGTGGTTGGGTAACCCCCCATACCCCCATATGGGTGGACAGCCCTATATACACATATACACACACACACACACACATATGCGCGCGTACATGCACGCGAACACGCACACACACACACACACACACACACACACACACACACACACACACACACACACACACAAAACACTGTTGGAAAAGACACCTATGCCACTGAAAATTAATTCTGATATATAAAATGACATCATAACTATGATAGATATACGGTGGTTGAAGGAAAGTTCATTATCAATGAAGGTGCCCATTATGAACAGCAATGGTACACATACGATTATATGCTTCAAGGAGAAATGTGGCATATTTCAATTTTTTGGAGACCATATGACCTCCATAATACAGCATTGTTACTGCTGGGAACTGAAATGTGTGATGTGAAGGTCCTGATTAATATTAGAAATGAAACTAACTGCAACACTGGTTTTGAACAGAAACAGTTTATTTGCAAATTATTAACCAAATTTAACAGAAGAAATGGAAATGGAATGTAAGAAAGAGTTGAAAAATGTATTTTGTTTCCAAAGCAGTCAATCCTAATCATATTATAAAAGAGTTGTTAAAATGTAACGCTGAGGGATATATGAAAAGACCCGAAGATCTACTGAAACTAAGGAATGGAGGATGTGATGCAGAAGTGCCATGTTAAAGATGCAGAAATTACAATATACTCAAAGTGTACCATGTTTAGGAGCAGATGAATTAATGCTATGCATTACTGCAGCCAGCACTGTTTCTGATTTTCTGCCCTGCACTGGGTGTTCACAAGAATGCTAGTTTTGTTGTATCATGTCATATTCATGATGTGGATGATGCTTTTCTACTATGGTGTGATGATGAAGATTCATTAAAATTGTTTTTAACTTATATTGAAACCACCATTGATGTGTTTCACATTTTAAGGCTCACTATTTAAGAAATAATGTACAATTTTTGGATGTGAATGCTTATCATGATGAAAATAGCAGCTATCAAAAAATATCATATCTCAGCAGAACAAGTGTGTGTGCGTGTGCGTCTTTCGGCTTTTCCCGGTTAGGGGGTCGCCACAGTGGAACTCCGGTCCACTAATGATTGGCAGTTGATTTTTACGTACCGGCTTGCCAGGCCTGATGCACAACCTTCAACGAAGGTACACCCATTCACGCATGTCTCCACGCAGAAGACGCTCTAGCTGAGAATCGAACCGGACAGCGTCTTACTGTGAGGCAACAATGCTACCCTGCATTCAAAATGTATTTATCAAAATGTTATGAAAGGTTAGTTTATGTATGCCTCAGATTTGAAAAGTGATGATATGAAACTTCAGGATGTGTTTAATACTATAAAAAGTGACTTTATTCAACATGGTTATAATGGAAAGGAGCTAGACAGTACTATAGTCTATGTATTACAGGATAGGAATACAATAGCAAAATCATTTTTCAATGATAGAGTGGTATATGAGAAAATGATTACTGATACTATTTGCCTAAAAGACCACCTCTGTTTTTCTACAAATTTTAACATTGTATGCAACATAATAAAGAATTGAAATAGATTGATAGTGGATAATAAACTTAACAGGATTAGTGGGTAAGACACCAAGTTTAACTCTTAAGAATAAATCTAATTTAAAAAGAAAACTTTGTTACAGGACAATATCAAAGGAGTCAAGCAATGGCTGGAAGGGCGCATTTATGACTGTTTAATGAAATCTTGGAAAGTGGAGGATGCCTGAGGAATGGAGAAAAAGTGTTTTGGTACCGATTTTTAAGAATAAGGGTGATGTGCAGAGCTGTAGTAACTACAGAGGGATTAAATTGATCAGTCACAGCATGAAGTTATAGGAAAGAGTAGTGAAAGCTAGGTTAAGAAGGGGCATGATGATTAGTGATCAGCAGTATGGTTTCATGCCAGGAAAGAGCACTACAGATGTGATGTTTGCTCTGAGAGTGTTGATGGAAAAGTACAGAGAAGGTCAGAAGGAGTTGCATTGTGTTTTTGTAGACTTAGAGAAAGCATATGACAGGGTGCCTAGAGAGGAGTTGTGGTATTGTATGAGGAAGTCAGGAATGTCAGAGAAGTATGTAAGAGTGGTACAGGATATGTACGAGGGTAGTGTGACAGCGGTGAGGTCTGCGGTGGGAGTGATGGATGCATTTAAGGGGAAGTGGGATTACATCCAGGATCAGCTCTGAGCAATTTCTTATTTGCAATGGTGATGGACAGGTTGACAGATGAGATCAGACAGGAGTCCCGTGGACTATGATGTTTGCAGATGACATTGTGATCTGTAGTGAGAGTAGGGAACAGGTGGAGAAGACCCTGGAGAGATGGAGATATGCTCTAGAGAGAAGAGGAATGAAGGTCAGCAGGACTAAGACAGAATACATGTGTGTAAATGAGAGGGAGGATAGAGGAATGGTGAGGATGCAAGGAGTAGAGGTGGCAAAGGTGGATGAGTTTAAATACTTGGGATCAATAGTTCAGAGTAATGGTGAGTGTGGAAGAGAGGTGAAGAAGAGAGTACAGGCAAGATGGAGTGGGTGGAGAAGAGTGTCAGGAGTGATTTGTGACAGATGAGTACCAGTAAGAGTGAAAGGGAAGGTCTACAAGAGGGTAGTGAGACCAGCTATGTTATATGGGTTGGAGACAGTGGCACTGACAAAAAGACAGGAGTTAGAGCTGGATGTGTCAGAGTTAAAGATATTAAGATTTGCACTGGGTGTGATGAGGGTGGACAGGATTAGGAATAAGTATATTAGAGGGTCAGCCCAAGTTGGAAGGTTTGGAGACAAAGCCAGAGAGGCAAGATTATGTTGGTTTGGACATGTGCTGAGGAAGGATGCTGAGTATATTGGGAAAAAGATGCTAAGGATGAAGCTACCAGGTAACAGGAAAAGAGGAAGTCCTAAGATAAGGCTTATGGATGTGGTGAGAGAGGACATGCAGGTGGTTGGTGTGACAGAGCAAGATGCAGAGGACAGGAAGAAATGGAAACAGATGATCCGCTGTGGCGACCCCTAACAGGAACAGCCGAAAAAAGATGATGACGATGCTGTGTATACAATTATTTTAAGTATTTATGTTTTAATTTTTTTGTACATCCTGTTACTAAAATAAGTATGATTTTATATTTTATGCTGATTGTAGTTACAAGAAGTTAATGTATTTGGCACAGTGCTCTGAATGTTTTAATTTTTATTTAAATAAAACAAATGAGATACCAAAAGAGTGTATCAGTGAGCATTTATACGATGCTAAATGATTAAGCCCAAACATACTCTGTCTAAGCATGTATCTAACTATGGTGAGATGTATACATTTACTTTTCTCATATTCCTATTAACAATGTAAAAGGCATTTTGGTAGTGATGTAAGGAATGAAACCGAAAATACTGAAACTAGGTGGAATACAAAACTGAATGAAACTGACAATAAGGGACTGAATGAAGCAATTAGTTTAACGTCACTACTTAAAACGATTTCATTGATTCTTCCTTTTCATAGGTTGCTGTATCATCATGTGACTGACTATACAATATTCCCAATAACCTTATGTTTTTAATTGGAAAAAGCACCTTTAGCGTGAAAGTGTTTGCTCTGTTTTATTTTGGGTTTAATAAAGTGCAGTCTGTTCATGGTGTTGGCATATTATTTTGTTATTTTCATTGTTTTCTCTTCTTTGCTTTCACCCAGCTTCTGGCACTTGATTGAGTTGTTCCTAAAAAATTACAGAGAGCTGAGCAATGTGATCTAAATGTTTAAATGGCTGCTGCATCTGAAAAGAGATATAAAGCCAGGAAAGTTGTTTTTATTTGTTTGCATTTAAAATGTGTAGTTATTCTACCTGTTTTTGCATTTCATGTAACCATTTTATACTGTTTTAGACATTCAGAGCTGTTTTTGCATTGCCTGCACTATTGTTTGTATACCATTTTAGGTCTTTTCAATTAATATCGCCTCATTCTTTAATTTCTGCAAATCGTTTGGGTTTCTAATACCATGATGGGAATGGACCCCATTCCTGAGTCAAAGTACGATTAAAGTTCATGAAATTAGTATTGTTTCATTCTTTGATGTCAGCCAAAAGTGCTCTTCGCAGCACTCTCAATGTGCCCAGTAATGACTCCTTCTGCAATTCGTACAGAGTTACATGTATTGGTAACATATCTAAATATGATTGTAGATTCTTTTTATAAGACCCGTTGCTCCTACTACTAATGGAACTGTCTGGGTATCTTTCTTCCACATTGCTCTCTTTTCTGCCTGCAAATCCTGATATTTTATCACTTTGTGTCTCTCTGTATGCAAGACACTGTAGTCAGTGGATGTAGCTACTTTTATCTTCTTTTCATGGAGCCCTATATCTGATTTTCTCGCATCTGTCTTTTGAACTGTTGGTAGTGAGTGATTCCATGTGATGTAGACTTCATCGTTTTCTATGATGCTTTGTGGCTCATGTTTCCAGTGCTTTTCAGTTACTTCAATATTATGTTTGCACAATCCCCAGTGCAACAGTCTTGCCACATTAGTATGCCTTTAAGTATGCAGTCAATCTTCCATCTGTATATCATAACCAGCAACAACATATGCAACTGTTTCCAATTCTGTTTTTCAAAATCTACATTTATTTCTTTCTCCCACATGTTCAATGGACTTTGTAAACCAATGTGTACGTAGTCCACTATCTTGGCCCACCAATATTAACCTTTCATCTTTTGGCTTGAATTCGCCTCTCCTTAACCATTCCTGCATTCTATCCTGATCCACATGAGGTTCTTCCAGGAGTTTTCTATACTTGCAACTATATCTATCCATTTTCCACATTTCTTGCCTTCTCATCTGATCCTTCACCTTATAGTCTTTCTTTTGTTTTATAAGACATTCAGTTGCTGCCTGATTTTTATCTACTTCTGGTTTGATTTCCATTCCCGCTTGACGCCGATATGCTTCTGCTAGACTAAGAAGGGAAGTCATCTTAGATTTATTCTCCTCATGTTTCAAAATTTTCACTACATTTGGTTCATGTGAGATCAGCAAATATGTATGCAGCCCCACGATTGCAGATCTATACATGTAATCATTTTCAAGTAGGCCCATACCTCCTTTGCAACAGGGAATATATAATCTTGGTATGCACTGATTTTTATAAATAATTTTATAAGCATGAAGCGTCCTTCTTGTTTTCCTGTCTAATCTATCCAACACCTTTTGAGGCCAGTCAATCACTCCAAAACTGTAAGTTAATACAGGAAGAGTAAATTGGTTTATAGCTTAAATTTTGTTTATAGATGTCAATGCTGTTTTCAGGATTAATTTAATTCTTCTAAAATATTTCTTACTAAGTTTTATTGACATATGTTCATGTTTTATTGTTGATCCTTCATCAATTCCCAAACATTTATACACTCCTTCTTGCTCAAGTTCTTTTATATCACATTCTTGTCCCAAACTGATGTTTTCTTGGTGCTGCAGCTTTCCTGCTTTAAAGGTTGCTTTTGCACATTTTTTAAGACCAAATGACATTCTTATATCATCTGAAAAAGTTTTAACAACTTGCAGTTGTGCTTTCAGTTCCTCATCTGATGAGCTATGTAGTTTTAAATCATCGACAAAGAGAAGATGAGAGGTCTTTACACTTTGTTGTTTTCTGGGAGCCAAATTATAGCCATGACCTAATCTGTTAAGCAAACAGTTTAATGGATTAAGGGCAAGGCAAAAGAGCAATGGTAACAGAGAGTCACTCTAGAATATTCCTGTTTGGATTTTTATCCCTGGAATAATAATTTGTCCTTTATCATGGTTTAACTGCAAAGTGGTTTGCCACTGCTTCATGGTTGCTGTGATGTAGTTTATCAGTGTAGGATGCATCTTATACATTTTTAAGCACTCTTTTATCTATGAATGTAGGATACAGTTGAATGCTTTTTTGTAGTCAGTCCATGCCATACTTAGATTCTTCCACTTTTTACAGTTCTCCACTATGACTTTAACAACAAATATTCCTTAATTCATATGACTTTCTTTTATTGCCCTTTTGCTCTAATGCCATAACTGAGTTATCTTCTAAATGACTATAAACTCTGCATCAGTTTCAGTGTACAGTTTATACTTCGTCGGAAGGTAATTTATTGGTCTATAATTTTTAGGGTAGCTTGCAAGTTCACTTTTAAGTAGGAGCATTGTTTTTCCTGTTGTTAGGCAGGTTGGTGACTGTTTGGGATGCGCATATAAATAGTTCTTACTCATGGTTAAATCTTCATGCAAAGATGTTAATACTTTTAACCAGATGTTATGTACTGCATCTAGGCCAGGGGTTTTCCAATTAAAGGCTTTTCTTAACTTTTTTTTTCAATCTCTCTTGGCATCTTTGTTATGATCCACAGGATCTTCACAAATACTTCTGATGCAGTACGCAGATGATTCTACTATCATTTGCAGTGCCAACTCTCCACCTGAACTCCTGAAACTTACCCAGTCAGCTCTCACCTCCACTGAAATATGGATGACTAACAACCACCTTGCCCTAAACCCTAAAAAAACAAACTTATGCTATTCACCCCCAAGAAGACCTCTGCTATAAATAAAGACTCTTTCTCCATATTCTCCCAAGATGACACCACTATTGAGATTGTCACACATACTAAGCTATTAGGAGTCACCATAGATGAACACTTATTCTTCGACTTGCATATTCACAACGATATTAAAAAAGCTCACCAGAAATTGGGCATGCTATACTGCCACAAACATTCCTCAATTTCTCCTCAAAACTATCACTCGCCTCCTCCTTCCTGCTCCCTTCGCTCCTCTATGGCGCTCCTCTCTTTACTAACATACAGGCCAGTCTAAAATCCAAGCTCGATTCTTGTTATAACAAAATTGCAAAATTCATCACTAACAGAAAAAATTCATCCACCACTGTGCCTATTCACATACTAAACTGGCTAGAACTTTTCCATCATCTCACATATATACAACTAACAGTGGCCCATAAGCTAATATTCAACCCTGCCAGCTGCCCTGCCCTTTCCTCTCTATTTAAACTCTATCACCCCAACAGACCCCTCCGCCTCTGAGAATCAAATGTTTTTGCAGATTAACAAACCTAACCTCTGTGCTGGTCAAATGCTCCACTCCTTCTCCACTCCTAAATTATGGAACTCTCTCCCACCATCACTAAGATCCACTAGCAGTGCATCTCTCCAAAAAAATCCTTAAAACAACATCTGTCCTCACAGTGGCTATGCTCATGTGCTAGTTCCTAACACTCTGTAACTTGACTTTTTCATTCTCCCACTACCATCTCCACCTTTCTCTTTCTCCATCCTACCTACCTCCTTAAACCTACCTATCTCCTGATTATTAATCCACTGCTGTAATTGCATATACTAGTATAATCAGTAGATAGTCTTATTTATAACTGTATTGCCTCATTGCCTTATTACTTTGTTAAAAACGTATGTCATTGTCAGTTCTTGTTGTATTCGCCAGATGTGTTGTTTTGTATAAATCACTGTGGAGCTTTTCTCCCTGGGCCTCCACTGAAAATGGGCACTTTTTGGCCCAGTGGACCATCCCAGTAAACAAATGCAAATAAATAACTAAATAAATTCTGCAAAATGTATCTGTTTCTTTTTTTTGGTGGTCTTTCAATTCCTTTCAACTTGTTTCCCAATTCTCTATAAAACTTTTTGCGTCATCAATAAATTGCTTATTTTATACTTTTCCTTTATATTTATCTGTGCATCTTCTAAGTTTTTCTGCCTGTGCTGATACTTTTAGCTTACTATTTGTGATAATGCATGATAAATCCTGATCCGTTATAATACTGCGCATTACTTTTATCACGTCTATCTTTCTAAGTATTTTTGTTGATCTGTTCCCTCTTCTATACTCTTCTAACAGTGACACTTCTTGTCTTAATTTCTTTATAGTTTTTTGTATTTGATACCTCAATGAAGCTTTTCAATTTCTCCCCTTCCTTTCCCTTACTACCCTGTGTTCTTGTGGTAGAATTTTATCTGTTATTAGTTTAGCTGCACAGTAATATATCCTGTTTACTTCAGTTTTATCACATGGATGTCTATGGACAGTCCTAATTCCTGTGTTCATTTGTTTTATCAAACTTCTAACTTTTTGGGTTTTATTAACCTTCTGCATTCTATTTCTTTCATTGATCTTAATATGTCTATCTATCTCTATTAAATCAAGCAACTGTTCTCATAGCTCGTTTTCTTCCAAACTGAGGCACATATTGCCCTGTCTGATATTGCTGATTGCAGTTCAGTCATCCTGAGCTGTTCAGTTTAACATTATTTTGTTCTGTTAAGTCACTGCCTTGAGTGAATCCTCCATGGCAGGGGTGGTAGCTATCTTAGAATCAATTGTCGGCCATCAAAGTGGGAGTTCTGAGTGGTTTACAGCACTTCGGCTTCAGTATACACTTAGTTTTCATTGGTTCTTTTGTTTTCTTCTGCTGTATTTACTGCAAGGCTGAGCGGCCTCTGTAGTGGTATTTCCATAGCAGGCAGTACTTGCAAGTATAATTATCTCCTGTTGTACTAGCATATGTGAGTTAGTTATTCATGTCTGCTTTGTCTAAACTGCTTGCATTTCTGTAGTGGTATTTCCATAGCAGGCAGTACTTGAAGTATAATTATCTCCTGTTGTACTAGCATATGTGAGTTAGTTATTCATGTCTGCTTTGTCTAAGCTGCTTCCATTCAGTTGCACAAGCTTCCTGTTAGATGCATGTGAGTTAGTTATTCATGTCTGCCTTGTCTAAGCTGCTTCCATTCAGTTGAGTTAGTTATTCATGTCTGCCTTGTCTAAGCTGCTTCCATTCAGTTGCACAAGCTTCCTGTTAGATGCATTGATCTGCACAGTGTGGTTACCAGTTGCACCGAGCAGTGCAGGCTTATGCTGAACATATAACCAGTCCAGTAAACTTCCACAGTCATAGTCTTTCCCCAGCCCATCTTTAGAGCCTCACATACTTTAAATGTAGCAGTCCTGTTCATCATGGAGTGTCTATTCACAAATTCTTCCTCTATTTCCTGCATTATAGCGCTTGAAATCCTGATGCAGAGCATAAACTGAGGGCAAACACATTTTAAACCCAAGGGACTCTAGCTGTGAGAGATGTAAATACTTAATTTCTCAGCTACCTACATGCAGTGAGCTCAACACTGACAAATTCCACCTGCTCCTATGCAAAATCCACAGACTACAAACTCTAGGATGCCTTATGCTAGTGGCATTAAAATATTTTACCTAAGTCTTCTGGAGTCTGAACCTTTTAGAACTCTGTACACTAGGCACCAGTCTATACCTTCAAATGTATCTGCTGCACACACACCAGCATTAACAGCTCATATCAAACATACACCTCAACCTAGAAAACACTATAGAAAATATAGATATTAACAGTTGTCACATAATTAACATGCAGAACCCCTTAAAGCAGCAAGATCTAGTTCATCTGGCAATTTCCTGATTCTAGGTTATCCCATAATTAGACACAGAGATGCTCTATTCACCAGTCTAAGCAAAGATGGGGGAGTCTTAATAGATGATAAGCTAAGATTCAACTCTCACATATCACAAACAGTTAAGAAAGTCCATAAAAAGATGGATACACTGCATAGAAAGAACAAATTCTTAACAATCTCCTCAAGAGCTGTCATTGCCAGAACACACTTCCTGGCAACTCTACTATATGCTTCACCCATCCTTACCAACCTCATAAAAACTGATTTTGAAAAATGAAATACATACTACAACAACATTGCTAGATTTGCCACCAGTTCAGCTTATAGATCTCACCAATACCTGGCTCTAAAAAAACTTTCCTGGCTGGAATTACTACAACTTCTAGCATATAACCAGTTAACCATGGCCCACAGGCTACTCTATAACCCTGAACAATATCAGCTCTTCAACACCTATTACTCCCCTACTCTAATACTCGCTCACTTGATTCAACAAATAAATCTTTACTACAGGTGTCTAAAGCCAATAATTCAGCAGGAGAATACCTATATTCCTGCTTCATTTCTAAAGCCTAGAACTCTTTACCCCACAGTGTCAGATCTGCTAACAATACAACCCAATTTAAAAAATGTATTTATCACACACATGGCAATGTTGATGCAATATCCCAGGCTGAGTACTCCCACCCACATCTGACTTCTCTCTCTTCCTACTGATCTACTCAATGTCTGTTGATAATATACACTGTGAATTATTTTTAATGTTGACTTGCATTATCTATGTACAGGTTCATAGGTTAGTACTATGCTACCTGTTTTTCAGACCATTTTAAGTCTAGCCAGTAACCCCATGCGAGAATCAAACCCTGCACCTTGCGTCTGTAAGGTAAACACCTTAACCATTAGGCCAACCTCCCAGCCCCCCATGTACTCATATTTTTGTTGTTACTCTGACTTCTGTATTAATTTGTACTATACCTACATGTTGTTCTCTACTACTATTGTACAAATTCCACATGTGCATTTATTTATTTGAATAATGTAAGTTTGTTTACACTTATTTGTAATTTGTTAATACATCTTTGTTGCATAACTCTATGCTGTATTTTCTTTATATGAAGCTTTTCTTCCTGGACCTCCACTGAAATGGGGTCTGCCCAGTCACACTTTTCCAGTAAACAAATGTAAAATGCTACTTTTCTGAAAAAAAAACTGTAAGCCTGTTTCCTACCTTTCCTGTAACTAGTGTTCCAGATACAGATTTGCTGTATCCAGGACTGTATGTAAGCTTCTGAGCCCCCCAAGCCTTTCTGTGTTGGAAGGAAGCATTCTGGCTTATCAGTGAAAGTGGTAAGCACTAGGTAACCTGTCTATCACATAAGGAGTGGTTCTGGCCCAGAAATTGTAGTTACTGGCCGTTTGGGCAATCTCTTCCATCTCTCTCAACTTTCTGATTTGAAAGCCTGCATTTGTACTTGTTTCTGTCCTGTAACTCATCTAGTGCAGATACAGATTCTTAGTTTTAGCACTTAAATTTGCTTATTCATGCTCAGCACTTGTTCAGAACTTGTAAGCACTAAATAAGCTACTAATTACTATAGCACTCAGTCTTCCTCATTACCTAGAGGAAAACAGTTTTTGTACTTACTTTTCTCACTTGCTTAGAGAAAAACAGCTCTTGTACTCACTTTCCTCACTTATCTAGAGGAAAATATTTTTTTATTCAGGCATGTCCAAGGGTCAGCTCCCAGTGTTCTCTCTCTGTCTATCTGATGAATCTGGGCATCTTGAGGCAATGTAGAAATTGCCTCATGTACACAGACAACCCTCTCCTCCTACCACCCAACACTACAACCTGTGAGAGATGCACTTAGCTAGCCAAACTGGAGGTAAAGCTCTCTCCAACCAAGACTGAACTTGACAGTCATGAAAAGAAGGTAAACATTTGCACCACACCACACTCATCACATAGTCTCACTAAATCTACACCACCAAAATCCACACATAGTAAAACAAAAACATTCGTGGAGGCTCTCAATAATAATCTGTCTAAGCAACAGAGACCTCCAAAGCAGAAATGTAAGCAACCTCCATCCCCCATCACAACCCAAATGACACATAGCCCACAGACTCAGTGTGCCACTCAACCACAGCCAATAAGGCAAAACAACGTACCCAACACACCAGTCATAGGTGACTCTATAGTGAGGCACACTGATGTCCCACTCACCAGGCTAAAAAAGGAGAAGGTTACTGTCAGCTGCCTGTCGAGTGCCAGGATCCACCACATAACCCACGCACTCAGGTCACTCCACAACAAGTACAAATATAACTCTGTCATTGTCCATGTTGGTGTGAATAACCTGAGATGTACCTCCCTGGACTACATGAAAAGAGACACGGAAGAGCTCTCCGATCTTGTAGCCCAGGCAGGTATGACCCTAGCCCTGAGTAACATTCTGCCATCACCCCAAATGATACCACAGTACAAGGACAAAATGATTGACTTCAACAAATGGCTAAGCTTCTGGTGTCATTTTAAGGGGATTTAGTATTTGTCTGCTTGGTATGACATGGTCGACAGACCACGATGCTTTGCCACAGATGGCCTGCACCTGTCACCCCTGGGATTCCGGATACTGGCTAAGGCTCTTGCTGCCCCTATAGTGCCTTTTTTAGGCAAGGTTCAAATAACAAATTCACCACCATAACAGGAACAGGCAAGCAAAAACTGAGGGTAATGCTACTCAATGCTAGAAGTCTAAATCTCAAAATGCACTCACTTGAGGCACTCCTTAAACTGGAGAACATCGATATCTGTGCAGTGACTGAGACCTGGTTCATGGCTCCAGAGAGCACCCCTTCACTACCAGGCTATAACTCATACCAAACCTTTTGGCCATTTAACCTGGACCGGAACACCAAAGGCGGAGGTGTGTCCATATTCATTAAGGATATCCACACCTCCAGGCTAGTTGCTCAGCATAATGCATCCGACGTTATCCAAGTGCAACTAACTCTGGGGAAAACTGCAATCTAAATTGTAGCTTGATACAGATCCCCCACCATGCCCCAGGATTCCCACTCCTCTTTTCTTGATGTACTGGAAAATATTAGGGTTCAACCAAACACCCTAATAATGGGCGACTTCAACTACCCCACCATTAACTGGGAAAACTACTTGTGTACCAACTCCTTAGCTCAACACTTTCTGGAATTCATAAACTCCAATGCCCTGGATCAACTTATCCACACCCCACCAGAGGCAACAATATCCTATACCTAGTCATTACAAATATGAGTGACTGGTGTTCCACACCTGAAGTCAACTCCTCCTTGGTCCGATCCGACCATAAGCTAATCACCCTTGATATCCACATCCTGCCCCCACCCCCCATTAAGGAAACCACCCATGCAGATGGACAATACAGTTACAACTGCTGAATCCTACACAAATGCACTCTATAAGCACTTACACGAGTGCATGGATTGTGCTATCCCAAACAGAACCAAGACACTATCCTCCAAAAAAAAGGAAGCCAATCTGGTGGTCCCCTGCCATAAACAAACTGTACAACAGAAGGAAGAAACTGTTGCAAAAGAGAGTAAAATCCCATGAGTGGAGGAGCTCCCTGGTCAGCCTCAGTAAGAAGCTGAGATCCCTCATAAAATCCTCCAAAGCTAGTTATGAAAACAGAATCGCCATTGATTCTAAAGACAACCACAAAGCATTATATAGCTATGTCAAGAATCTCAATGGAAACACTCAGATCTGCTCTGAGTTACAGCACAATGGCACTAAATATACAGAACCAACTGATATTACTATCATCCTGGCAGATAGGTTCAGTGCTAACTTACCCCCCCACCCCCTAAAGGGCCCATCTCTATACCAGAAGAATGCAAAGTTCCTGTAATCATGGCTGCACAGGTAAAAAACACACTCTCCAAAGCTAAGAACACAGCATCTATAGGACCTGACAACATCCCAGGCTACGTTCTACACGAACTACAAAATGAACTGGCACCCCACCTAAGCACCATGTTCAATCATAGCCTCAGGCTTTGTGCTGACTGAATGGTGCACAGCGACGGTTATCCCACTCCACAAAGGAGGAGCCACCACGGACCTCGGGAACTACTACCCCATTAGCCTAATGAGCCTGGTCTGCAAGGCCATGGAACATATCATCATGGAACTTATAAACAAAGACATTGGTAATCTCCAAACTCTGGACCCAACCCAATTTGGGTTTGTAAAAGGCAGATCATGTCTCCTAAACCTGATTGACTTCTTTGAAGTAGTCACCAAAGCCATAGATGAGGGTAAGGTGGTTCACACAGCCTATCTAGATCTCGCCAAGGCTTTTGACATCATCCCCCACACTGGAATTACAGATAAACTCACTAAATTAGGTATAAATCCCTATGTCACAAGATGGGTTGCCAACTGGCTCACTGACAGAACCCTCACTGTGAAAGTAGCACACTCCAAATCCGACTTCAGACCAGTGACAAGTGGAGTACCACAGGGTTCAGTCCTGGGTCCTCTCCTGTTTAGTATCTACTTTTCTGAAGTACAGAGAAGGGCTTTGGCTAACAAAGTTGGCAGATAACTGCAAACTAGGAGCCATAACTGAAACTCCTAACGATGTGGACATCCTACAAAAGGGCCTCACTGAGACAGATGCCTGGTGTCAAAGCCATGGCCTCAAGCTCAATGCCAAAAAGTGCATTGTCATCCCATTTGGTAAAAACTCTGTACCCATGAGCTACCACATAGGTGGTAGTCTACTTAACACCGAAAGTGTGATAAGAGACCTTGGGACATAGGTGGACAGTAGTCTCTCCTTTGATAATCACATTGCCACAGTAGTCAGGAAATCCTTCTATGTGGCACACCTCATCACAAAAGGTTTCTCATCTAGGAAAAATGAGGTCATTGTTCCCCCTCTACTCATCACTCATTAGACCCATTATAGAGTACAATGCCCCTTTTGGTATGTACCTCACAAGACATCTACAACAACTGGAAAGGCCACAGAAATACCTCACAAAGAGGATTACTTGCCTCAAACAGATGCCCTATGCAGACCATCTCAAAAAATTCCGGCTTTACTCTGTCACATATCGCCTACTCAGAGACGATCTCTGCCTAACATACAAAGCTATGTCAAACCCAGAGCTGTTGGACATGCTCCACTTAAAGAAATCCCAATCCCTCTGAGCTACACGCTCTAGGGACCTAAACTTTGTCACCACAATAAACAGAACATGCTGGAGGGATAGATTCCTGTCCCAGAGACTTTCCATACTCTGGAACAAACTACCAATCTATATCAAGCAAAGCTCCTCATTAGCACTCTTCAAGAAAAATCTTGATGATTGGATGAGAAATAGGAAATTCATCCCGGGGATTACCTCTGTGGCTCTGCTCGACAAGGGCACAGGAAAATAATTTTCTTGGGTGGCGAAAGCCAGGGTACCTTTTTGGCTAGGCTTGTATAGACCCTAGGGCCAATAGCCTAGTACCTACCTATGAACCATTGAACCTATGGAACAAGGAGAAAGGTTATATAGCATGAAAATGCATGTGAAAACAAAACCATTAATGAACATGTATGAAATCTGTTAAGATTACAGTGAGAATGATGGAACAGTGGGTTCTGAAAATAATGCAGCTATAGGTCTGAGAGTAGCAAAAAGGAAAAAAGTAAAAACAAACAGCAACTTGCCACGGTAGAAATTCATTATGCCTATCTCTACTTATAATGAATGTGGATAGCATAAAGACAAAAAGATGAGCAATTTCTGAAATATGAAAGACACAAAGACAGCTGTCATATTGTGCCAAGATGTCATATGCAGTGATGAAATGATTACCCCTGTTTCTGCAACTCTACTCTGCCTACAGTTATTGTATTTTATATCAGTACAACCATCACTGTTTCTGCTTTCCTGCCCTGCCCTGGGCATTCATGAGAATGCTAGTTTAGCATGATGATATTTTTTCTGATACAGTGAATAAATATGTTAAAAATAAGACACATTCTTATAAGAAAATGGTGCTGTTTTCACTGAAATACTTTATTCTTACTAAACTTGTGTACATTAATATATGAACAGTATATGATATACATCCTTCCTTAAGATGTGGACATATACCAGGAATCCAGTTCTAGCTTAGACTGCATGGCTCCTATGAGCACAGAAAGAACTAAATATCCTCAGTTTTTTTTTTTTTTATCAGTGTGCTTCAACACTTCATAGCGACTCCTTATCCTCCCAATGCCTTATGCTTACTCTGGCTGCCTGCCCTCTTGAGGCGTAATCCTCTGCATGTGTCTTAACAAGCTTTTACTTAGCATATGCTCGTGATCTCAGAGCGGATGAGCCAAATGTTAGGAGACGAGAAGTGGACTGAGGGACTGGGTATTAAAGAATGGTGACTTTTGTTTTTCTATTAAAGAAGCACTGCCTTAGACAGGGATATGATTAGCTTGTACATATTTGCTGTTGTGAATGTAAGCTTTTAAAACAGCTCACCCTTATGTTTATACTAGGACTTTTGTATATTTTTAAATAGATCACCTTATTTAAAATGAGTCTTTTTTAGGATTTTATTCATAATATTTTTTTTTTTTTAGAAAATAAGACCTGTTTCAGTATGAGCCTATGGCCTATATAGTCAACCAATTTCAGTTATATATGTACTTCTTTTCTTAAAGTGTGCACTGCTTGACCCATACCTGACAAATCACCTTATCTGCATCATATGCATTTGGAAATCCTATAATCCACTCTCCCACATACAGATGCAATCATGCACCATATCTAACAGACAGAGACAAATACACACACACACACACACACACACACACACACACACACACACACACACACACACACACACACACATACATGCACACACCCACACAGCACACGTCTGGTTACATGTCATTTAGCGCACTTCTGGTTACATGTCATTTTACTTTTGTGTCATACTTCTGTGTGGAAATTCTTTTAATCTTTTCCCCTAATTACTCCCTCTCTCTGTTTAATCACATGACATGCTCTGTGGTTCTAAAACTTATTTTGTCTCAAGTTTCAGAACACCTTTTATACTCATCATGGATTTATTCATCCCATTTCCTGTTTTCACTCACTTTACTTTTCACTAGATGAATTGAAATGCATGCCTTACTGTTTGACATTATAAAACAAAATATATAAAATTGCGGTATTGTATGCAAATCCTAGTATTAATTACATTATTAAAATGCTTATTTCATTGATATTTTTGTTGAGGCCATGTTGCCCAGTATTGTATGAGCTGTATATTTCAAAATAAACTTCCTGGCCTTAATACCCCTGTACTGACGGATCTATCCATGTGTGTACAGCAACAGCAGCAAATAAAGTAAGCATACAGCAACAGCAGCAAAGAAAGCAAGCATACAGAAACAGCAGCAAAGAAAGCAAGCATACAGAAACAGCAGCAAAGAAAGCAAGCATACAGCAATAGCAGCAAAGAAAGCAAGCATACAGCAACAGCAGCAAAGAAAGCAAGCATACAGCAACAGCAGCAAAGAAAGCAAGCATACAGCAACAGCAGCAAAGAAAGCAAGCATACAGAAACAGCAGCAAAGAAAGCAAGCATAGAGCAACAGCAGCAAAGAAAGCAAGCATACAGCAACAGCAGCAAAGAAAGCAAGCATACAGAAACAGCAGCAAAGAAAGCAAGCATACAGCAATAGCAGCAAAGAAAGCAAGCATACAGCAACAGCAGCAAAGAAAGCAAGCATACAGCAACAGCAGCAAAGAAAGCAAGCATACAGAAACAGCAGCAAAGAAAGCAAGCATACAGCAACAGCAGCAAAGAAAGCAAGCATACAGAAACAACAGCAAATAAAGCAAGCATACAGAAACAGCAGCAAAGAAAGCAAGCATACAGCAGCAAAGAAAGCAAGCATACAGCAACAGCAGCAAAGAAAGCAAGCATACAGAAACATCAGCAAAGAAAGCAACAGCAGCAAAGAAAGCAAGCATACAGAAACATCAGCAAAGAAAGCAACAGCAGCAAAGAAAGCAAGCATACAGAAACAGCAGCAAATAAAGCAAGCATACAGAAACAGCAGCAAAGAAAGCAAGCATACAGAAACAGCAGCAAAGAAAGCAAGCATACAGCAACAGCAGCAAAGAAAGCAAGCATACAGAAACAGCAGCAAAGAAAGCAAGCATACAGAAACAGCAGCAAAGAAAGCAAGCATAGAGCAACAGCAGCAAAGAAAGCAAGCATACAGCAACAGCAGCAAATAAAGCAAGCATACAGCAACAGCAGCAAAGAAAGCAAGCATACAGCGACAACAGCAAAGAAAGCAAGCTCCTTCTTCTTACCTTAGAGCTCAGGAAGTGCAAAGGATGGCAAGCATGGCAGGCAAGGACAAGCATGCCCAGGATGAGTGTCAGGAAGAAGGAGAAGTGGTATGTTTGCATTTATGTCCTGCTACGACGGAGGATTGTCATGGCAAATGCATGAATGTTGCTACAGTGAATTCTCCTGGTTATTCCATATTATCCATATTATCCATGCAATGTGCTCTTACTTTTTATTGCCAGTGGGGCATCACAAACCAGTGGAGGACAACCCTAAGTCATTTCCGTTCCCAGCTGAAATGCTGAGGAAGTGCCTTATAAAATGGTGGAGGCAACACTGCAGAGGGTTCTGGAGACATAAAAGTATCTCAGGGTCAGGGAACCAGTTGTGTACTTGGTAATCTATACTTGTTTCCAGTCATTGGACTAGTTGTGCACCAACTGTACCAAAAGAGGAAGCATTAATGATATACAGCTACCATTGTTTAAGTGGACTGTAAACAAAACCTATGATGCTACTAGTTAGGAAATGGTTTATGCTATTCTGTATTACTACATGAAATGAAAAAAAAAGTGTTTTATATGTAAATGCCACGTTTCAAACTCCAAAGTACTTCACTATTTAGACTCTTAACCAAAAACATAAATATGATAAAACACACTGGACTAAAGATTAAAAGAAAAATTGCAGTGAAAATCATAAGTGACATGAAAGATCATACTGCTTTTGGATCAACATCATAATACATGTATACTTATTCATATCATGTGTATTTCAAATATAATACATGTGTACTTATTCATATCATGTGTATTTCAGATATAATACATGTGTACTTATTCATATCATGTGTATTTCAGATATAATACATGTGTACTTATTCATATCATGTGTATTTCAGATATAATACATGTGTACTTATTCATATCATATGTATTTCAGATATAATACATGTGTACTTATTCATATAATGTGTATTTCAGATATAATACATGTATCCTTATTCATATCATGTGTATTTCAGATATAATACATGTATACTTATTCATATCATGTGTATTTCAGATATAATACATGTGTACTTATTCATATGATGTGTATTTCAGATATAATACATGTGTACTTATTCATATGATGTGTATTTCAGATATAATACATGTGTACTTATTCATATCATGTGTATTTCAGATATAATACATGTGTACTTATTCATATCATGTGTATTTCAGATATAATACATGTGCACTTATTCATATCATGTGTATTTCAGATATAATACATGTGCACTTATTCATATCATGTGTATTTCAGATATAATACATGTATACTTATTCATATCATGTGTATTTCAGATATAATACATGTGTACTTATTCATATCATGTGTATTTCAGATATAATACATGTGTACTTATTCATATCATGTGTATTTCAGATATAACATGTGTACTTATTCATATCATGTGTATTTCAGATATAATACATGTATACTTATTCATATCATGTGTATTTCAAATGACTACATGAATTCAAAGCATAGTGTAAGGTGGACTAGATGAAGAAGGTATGGATATACCCCCAAAAATGTTTCATCTAGAATTGCAGCATGTCTAACCAGCTCATATTCACTGAAGCAGCACAGTTGGGGAACACATCTATCAGAAAGTGGCCTGCTATGTACCTGATACTAGGTGAAACATGTATTCTGCACCACAGCATTGTAGAACGTAAGTGTAATGATTATTTTTTTCTATGTCGATTTCGCCACCATGTCTGCTGACCAGTAAGCCGTTCCCTATCAGACAGTCCAGCCCATTTGATCCTTGATCCTGGGCACTCTTCACTAATGGTGAAAGCTGGCTGGGGTGGTCATCATGCAGGCAGTAAAAGTGGTGCTTTGGACTCTTGCTGGCATCTCAGCAATGACAGAAAATTTGTGTGGCCTTAACCTCATTCTTGGTGGTTGATATGAGTGCCCATGTTACCACACATATGTCTCATGTGGGCTGCTGTCATAGGTGTGGAACTGCAAAGCTCTTGTCCTCTGGTCCTACTACTGTAGTGTTATGCTAGTGGCCGGCTCACCAGGACCACCATCTCCCTTCCCTGGGATGGGCCAACTGGCATAAGCCAATCACCCCACACTCTCCTGCCCAAGTCCTCTGGCACTTGAGCTGCTATTCAAAATTGTGTCATCTGGGTAATAACAAAACAAAAATGCTCAATAGGTATCTATGCCATGACAAAACCAGAACAAATCAAAGCACAGACTCAGACACAGGAGCACAGATATGGACTTTAATTAAAAAAAACAGTAAAGCTTTCATGCAACTGTGCTTAATCAATACATTTGTTTATATTGAAATGCCAGTATTTACATAATAGTCAAATGTATTCCCAAGTTAAAGATGTGGGAAATATTGTTCTAGAAAATGGAGAACTTTTGGCATCTACAGTATGTCATTACCTCTTTATAGGTGTTAAAAGTGATATTGCCTGTTTCCCTCAGAGATATGCTTGGTTTGGGCAGATGCCCCAGCCCTGGAAAGTAAGAAAGAATAATGCCTAGTTTAATGGGGATATATATATATATATATATATATATATATATATATATACACGTTTGCCATCAAAATGTTGAAAGTCACAACAACTTTTACTAACATGGTCTTATTATTGTGTCTAATTTGTACATGTTGATAGTTCAGAATGTTGGAGCTCACTACCGTGAAGGTCAACAGTTGCAATAATTTGAGATAACTTCACCTATGAGAAGGTGACGTCAGACCCTCAGGCTGTTGTGGTGAACGTACCGTGGGAAGCAGGTCTATATTACATAATTGAAGAGACACTTCTTCGAATATATAATCATCGACCCCTAAACACCGAAATGTAAAAACCCTAGGAAAAAATTTGCGGGGCCATAGAAACAAAACAAACACTTCAAATGTAATTTAAGTGGGGGACTTCGCACCCCACACCCCCTAATGAAATATAACAACTCCGCTCTACATTGGGGTAAAGGGTAAACTCCTAAATAAGGTGTTTGTGGTCTGCTTTCTTTTTATATCCAAGTTGTGCTCATAAATTCTATTTTATTAACAAAATTATATGGTGTATTTTTCATCAAATTATGCTGTTTTTAATAAAGCGAGTAACAAACCTAATATACTTTAATGATGAAACAGGTCTTTGAAGGAATTGTTGGAATGGGACAATGACACTAATAGGGCAAATCACAACAGTATTAATGGTATGTTTAAATGAGAACAGTGCACTCAACGTACCTACATTAAGTGTACATACATTCTTGAATTTAATGGTAAAAGCTTTAGAGTTAAAGGTCATTTTACTTGTGACTCAAAAGGTGTGGTATATGTGGCCATCTGTGTTCTGCATTTTATGTTGAAAGAAGTTAAAAAATTAAAAAAAAGATAAAAAAAGACAAATTTCCTATTAACTGTACTGGAATGAAAGCTGTTAACTCAGTATTAAAAGTTTTTCAAGGTTTTATCCAGTTTTTGTTGGTTTCACTTTTGTGGATTAATAGTTTGTCTGTGGATTTGATTCTTCTGAAATATATATATATATATATATATATATATATATATATATGCATGTTAATGATTTTTCAAAAGATGTATAAAAAGTTTCTTACAGAACTGGAACTTGTGTTGTTGTTATTGCAGTTTTAGCTATATCTGTTTTATTGTATGTTGAAATAACTTGTCAAAAGGTGTTTATTTTATTTTACTTTTGCAGATTAGTGATGGGTGTGATGCCCGTGCCCTGGCTGAGTAATCAAGGAGCCTCAGTCCTCACCACTAACACCAGAGAGGGCATCTCATATATGAGGAAATGATAACAAATACACAAAGTAAAGTGCAATTTCCCTTAAGAGCACACAGAGATCACAGTCCATCTGGGACTGGTCGCTCCCTTGCTCTCCAGGTCCTCAATAAAACTCCCCCACTGGCACACCCTCTGTCCAACTAGTGCTTCATGTCCCTGCCCAAGTAGCTCACACACACACACACACACACACACACACACACACACACACACACACACACACACTTTGAGATAAGAGTTTATACAACCACACAGGCACTCCTGGGGAAGGCTGGCACAGGTTCTCCAGCTGTGCCCCTTTTACCCAGACTATACTGTAGAAATCACTGCCACCACCCAGCTAATATTTATCAGCTACTCCAAGGCCTTTAAAAGGGTGTCCAGTTATTACTGTGCAATATTATTATCCAATTGATAGTATAGCCCAGGGCTAAAGCTATAGGAGTGGCTTTGTACAAGTTTACTAAAGGCATGCAAGTACTATAGAGAGCTTAAATTATCTCTGCAAAAACAGCCACAGTTAAAAGGGTTTAAAATATTTAATAATAAATAATAAAAACACAAGACAATACTTCCTACTACACAGTGCTAGTCAAGAGTTCAGATATCACACAGAAACACTTAAAATAAATCAGTAGTACAGTTCTGACATCACAGAAAAACACTTAGTCTAATCTTTCTAGTTCCTAGCTATTTGTAAAAGAAAACACAAATCTAAGATAACTTACATATGAGCAAGACAGTGCTGTGAGTTGGATGTTCAAGACAAAAATGCTTAATGCCTTCTGATTCTGTTTAAATTGCTATTTACAGTTCTGATTCCCATTACATAATTTCACACTTTTGTGGTGTTCCCAGGCTAACAGATACTACATTCTTTTGTTATCTTGCAGCTGCAGGAAACTAAAGCCATAAAAGGCATTCCATATGTAAACTCTAGTAATTATTTCTTAAGTTAAAAGAATAGGCAGGATGCTTCACTCCAGACTCGACTCCAAATTCTAACTTCAAAGGGACAGTCATGAAATAATTTTAATTTCAAAGGACAGACAAGAAATGCTTGACTTAGCTTTCTTTACAGCAGAGGGCAATGTTGCTACATTGTTAAGTTTAACATTTTACAGCATATTCTTTCATTTAAGAAAACAAGCTTGTATGTCAACATTTCACAGTATTTTCTTTCAATTAAGAAAACAAGTCTGTAATTCAACATTCATATTTGCAAATGATAGCATTATCTGCACAATTCTATCTGGCTAGGCTGGCAGCCTTTACAATGTGCAAAGATGTTATTCTGTTTATTTTGGAATACTTTAATTGATATTTGCAAACAAAGAGTAGTGCATTGTTAGAGTAGAGCTATACAGTTCATGAGGCTTGAGAATATATGTTGCATATCAGGGGTTCTTTTTGCGAGGGGGTGTTGAGGGATTTTTGTTTTTTTTTTGTGCATGGCCTTGATAATAATGAAGTAGCATTCTATTAGTTGAAGAAATTCTTGCTATGCTGAAGACGTAAGGCTAATAACTAAAGACATAAATGGATTTTGTCACTTTTATGTTTACATATTAACAGGGCTGATGAAACCGGAGATGAGCTGCACCCCATCGTATATTTCTTGGAAACTCACCCACAACAAAATAAGCATCCAAAAGTAATAATATTTGGTAACAGGATAGGATATATTTTCAGCTTTGTGGGTGCCAAGAGAAGAAGATTGGTGAGATTATTAGCTAGAATGTTCCAAGTACACCTTGACTATATGTTTCAGACTAACTTATTGCTTCTTACAAGTGTATTGTCATCAAAAAAGCAGAGTTTCTGCACATCCTGTAAAAATTTACAAATCTTTACACAAGATTTCCCTGCACTCCTGAAATGAATGTACGCGTTGCTGTTTTCAAAGTCTTATTTCTAAAGTCCTGATAAAAGTATGTAGATAAAATTAAGGCAGCAAGGTGGCATCTGCAAGCTGACATGATTTACTAAGCGTGCTAGTGAAATGATCAGCATGGGATTTGCAAAGCTGGAGTTCTTTTTTCATAACTTTTTAAAGTATTCCTTAATAAGACATATCCCATGTTTACATTAATAATGCCGGAATAGTGTGATACTGTCTTATTGGGCTAGTGCATTTAAACAGTGGGTGATAGTAAAAAATAATATTAGAACATGGCAGGTAATGTGACGACATCCTGAGATAAAAATGACCTTTTGGCAAAGCAGTTATGACTATTACATATATTTTCATTGCATTAATTTCATTTTGTACCATATCAATATGCCTTAAATGATATTTCCTTTTTACCTGCTAAGAACTAGGACAGTAACGTCAAAGGATATTCCTGCAGAGAGTTTGCTGTCTTGGCACTCTTACTCGTGGGTGCCCTCCAAATTAAATATTTGGGAATTTGGGTGAATTATTCAGTCATTGATTCAATAAACAAAGTCTGAGGAGATAAAGAATTTTAGAAAAATAATTTAAGAGATGGAAGATGTTTTTATTAGACCTATACAAAGCAAATTAATCTGTTTAAGCGTTTATGTTGCCAGTAGCCCTTTATGCATTTCAGGTCTTTCATGTAAGTTTTCTCACTTTGTTTTTAAAATTACAAGTAACTTAATCATAATGTTTTATGAGAAGGTAAGAGCACATCATGGGAAATGTTGATGTTGTCACATAACAATGGTGGTTTGAGTCTGTCCAAACTATAATTTTATTTTAAAGCCTCTTAGTTTTGTCAGATATCTTTGTCAGATTTAGATATTGCAGATTAGTTTTGTTCTGCTCAAGGACGAAGATTCTCAACAGAATATTGAAGTGATGATCTTTTGGGTGAAAAATGCAGGAAGAATGGACATCTTAGATGTAGATGAGTTCATTAATCAAATTGTACAATAGATGCGGTCCATGTGAAAATAAGAAGCTTGGAAAATGTATTGGTATTTAAAGGATGCACAGATGAGTGGAGTGGAAATGGATGAAAGAGCTGTAACCCAAACATGAGGTACTGGGATTGAATCATAAATTAGGAGACAGTTTTAACATGAAAACAGGTGAAAAGAAAATATAATTTAAGGCAAATTGATATGTATGGACTAAGTGATGTTTTTGGATAGACATCTGTTTCCCCCTCTTTTCTGTTCCTTGCCTGACGCCATTATATTTCTTGACCTTATGGAACATATTTGGTTACTGTTAGTTGGCTCCCATTCTGTAACAGAAGATGAAGGAAACAATGTGACAATTATATGAGAATGCAAATGAAGATATGGGTGTCACTGTTTCATGTCAAATGTATAAATTACTTAGCTATTTTAATCTATATTTTCCTACCTGCAATATGTAATATTTTAAGCGGAAATTATTTTGATATCTTTTCAAATATGTTCTGTCTACAGAATATGTGTACTTTATTTTATTGTTTTTAAATTAGTTCTGGAATTAATGTTATGTAATGTTTGATATTTGAAAATATCTTTAAAAGAAGGATAACGTGGGTATCTGTATTGCTTTGCATTATTTGGTAATTATAATTTTCATAAATTTCTCACAAAATCATATATTTTATGAGAGGCAGAGCAAAATTCTGGGGCAACGTCTCTGAAAATAAAATACAACTGAAAGGTATGTTTTCGGCTGAAGGTGATCAATGGATTGATAGACCTGTGGTATCTGAACTTGTATGCAAGCTAACTGGTATACTTCTACTAGCCAGGTGTCATTAATCCAGTCCCTTCTTTGTCTGCTTGCATGATGTATGTCAAGAGTGTGTTCTAAAATGAAGACATAATGAGGACCTGTAATAGCAAATGTGGGTATGGTTGGTGCATTTGTTTTCTGGTCTTTATGGTTTGTTATATGGTTTTGGGTTATGTTGAACAGGGAGGCTGAGATGGAATTTTGATTGATTAAACTGAAGGTGCTGGACTTCTAATATATTTTAGCAATGAGTGTAATGCTGAAGAGGGAGCAGTTTTCACTGCTGTAGTGTTTGACCTTTTTGTATGGTTGTGCATGGTGTCAGTTTGTTTAGGTGGTTGCAGCCTGCAAAAACACTTGCTCGTTTTTTTAGTGCTCATCAATATTTGTGTAATATCAATATCGGTGTCTGAATGACGACTCCAATTTACTTGTAAGCATTGTTTTGACACAAATCTCTGTGTAATTAGCTGTCAGTAGTTTCATCAGCACAAAGTTGAAATTCCATCCTATTCTCTTGATAAGTGGTTTTGTTATCTGCTGTGTTCTTTTCTTGTGTCATTCTTCTGTGTACCGGTTGCGATTTCTGATTGTGCCATGTTTTATCGCCCATCACCATATACTCTTATTTTTCTTGTTATCCCTCCAAACATCTGTTGAGTTTAAGCATGTTTAAAAGAAGTTTTACATCTGGGAAGAACTGAGGGCTGATAGAAAGTGATGTGGCTAGTACCCCATGGACAGGAGTGGAATGGTTTAGTATGTGTATAAAATTTGATGTTACATAGCATATTCTTTAAATTATATCTTATTCTCTAATGCTTTTTTATTGTGGAAACCCTTAAATAATGATACAAACAATCATTTGTTGCATGATAATGAATATTCATCTCTAGAAGTGAAAAAAGCATCAAGTTGTTGTAAGATGGTTTTAGAAATTCCAAACTAGAAGAGGTATGCATAGGGGCATGATACCACCGAAACATCACATGTTGTTCTCCATTATATTGACAAAGAGCATGAGTCTGCTTGGAATTAAAGGAAGCAGTACACCATTATAGGACCCCTCCTGACATAAAGTCAAAAGGCTGATATGACTGAATTGTCTAAAGAGTTCTCAGGGAAGCAGACAGGCAGTGTGAGTTTATGCAGTTGAAAAGTAAAAGCAGTGGTGTGATGATAGGCAGTACTGCCAGCCATGCCAGGAGAAATAGGACAATGGATGTATAACTTATGCCAGCACAGCTAGCTGGAATTTTGTAAATAATTATATGTCATTTGTATATCAAACTGGGTGGCCATGGTGATACAGCGGTTAGCACTGTCACCTCATAGCAAGAAGTTCTCTGGTTCAATTCTCGGCTCAGGTGCCTTTTGTGCAGAGTCTGAATGCACCCCTGCAGTCATGTGGGTTTCCTCCAAGTGCTCTGGTTTGATCCCACGTTCCAAAGACATGCAATAGGTAGATTGGACACTAAATTGGCGGTAGGTGACAGTGAGTGTGTGAGTGAGTGGTGTGAATGAACTACTGTGGCAGGGCTAGCCACCTGGTGGTGTAAACCTTAGCTCAAGATGATTGTCACTGCGGAAGTGAAACCCCAACCCCATATGCAAAATGGGAAAAGGGGTTGAGGATGGATGGATTTGTATATCAAATTGATTTGTACAGATGCTTGTGCTGAAAATGTATTTGTAAGGTTTGGTTGTGTTAAAATGTATCAGCAGTGCGCCCTGCTGGAAGGAAAAAAATGTATATGAATTACTGTAACTGAATTAGACGTATACATTGTAACAGCATATACTGGAAGTGTAGAGGTTAATCTTAATCCACCTGACTTTGCAAAATATATCTGAAATTACATTTACTTTATGGGTTAAGCCATAAAGATGCTATCCCACAGTTTTGAATGTAGCCAGAAACGCAATGTCTGGGGTAGAGAGCAGTTGGTATGTCCTGTAGGAAGATTGAAATGGTTTTGTGGTTTTATGATTTCAGGCAACTGCACCACATCTGAACAATGCTCTATCTGTGTGCGTTGTAGCACATAGATGCTAAACCTTGGTAAATTCTAGTGATGGGGGATAGTGCAGGAAAATAGAGTCAGATGAGCACATGTATGTGATGTCACTCTATACATAAATCATGTTTTAATATTAAAGGAGACTGAACTGTCAGGAACATTCTGTATTTTGTCTTGGATCTGACAACAAGGACCACTCACCCATCTTCCCTTGCTATATTTAGTAAGTAGGAACAGTAATTAATTTTTTTCAATCAGGAATAGTGAGACTAGCTAAATACTGTTTTTCTATAACCGCGTGAAACTTTCCATGGGTGTTATTTTTTATATTCCCTGTGACTGAATCTCTGGTGTTTACTGTAAGTAGATATTTAGTCTTTTTTGTTCTTTTATTATTTATTATTAAATATATTTAAAGTTTTCATTGTGACTGATCCTTTTTTAGAAAATATTTAAGCTTTGAGAGTATTTGCATATATTTATTTGATGATAACTCTGGTCACTCCTGAAAGCCTTGCTGTTTGTTAAACATTACAATTTGTATTAATATTAATTTCACTCAGTATAATTGAGTACCCTTGGGTGTATAATAGAGTCTCTGGCCGACATGGAGATCCTCCAGAAGGGCCTAAATGAGACTGATGCATGGTGTCAAAGCCATGGTCTCAAGCTAAATGCAAAAAAATGCGTAGTAATCCCCTTTGGAAAAAACAGAGTACCCGCAAACTACAACATAGGAGGTAATCCCCTGAAATCTGAAGAAGAAATAAGGGATCTAGGGACCTAAGTAGATAGTCAGCTTTCCTTTGATAACCATGTTGCCAAAGTAGTTAGAAAATCCTTCTATGTGACCCATCTGATCACGAAAGGGTTCGCATCAAAATCTAAGGATGTAATGGTGCCCCTCTACTCTTCCCTCATCAGACCCATTATTGAGTACAATGCACCAATTGGAATGTACCTGGCTAGACATCTCCAGCAGCTGGAAAGACCACAGAGGTACCTAACCAAGAGGATTACTGGCCTCAAACAGTTGCCCTATGCAGCACGATTGAAAAAGCTAAGACTGTTCTCTGTTGCATTCCACTTTCTCAGAGATTATCTCTGTCTAACGTACAGAGCCATGTCCAACCCAGAATTGTTGAATATGCTCCATCTTAGCAAAACCAAATCTACTCGAGCTACATGCTCTAAGGATATAAACCTCAACATAACAATGAATAGAACATGCTGGAGGGATAGATTCCCTTCGCAGAGACTTCCCTTACTATGGAACAGGGTCCCGATCTACATATGACCACTCTTCAAGAGGAACCTTGATGAGTGGATGGGTAACAGAAAGTTCACACCAGGGATCACACCAACAGCACTACTAGATAGGGGCCAAGGATACTAGCTGCTAGTACAAGGGTCTAGGGAACTACTAAAGGGGTGATGAATACCGCACAACATGGCTGGGCTAATATATGCCTTCAGGCAGATAGCCCAGTACCAACCTATGAACCTATAAGAACCTTAAAGTAGCTGACAGGGGTTCTGTTGGCAGTGATAACTACCTTATAGTTTGGGCAGAAGGGGCACAGCAGGTGAATCTGTGCCAGCCTTTCCCAGGTGTGTGTGTGTGTGTGTGTGTGTGTGTGTGTGTGTGTGTGTGTGTGTGTGTGTGTGTGTGTGTGTGTGTGTGTGTGTGTGTGTGTGTGTGTGTGTGTGTGTGTGTGTGTGTGTGTGTGTGTGTGTGTATGTGTGTCTAAATCAAATCTGAAAGAGTGTGTGTGTGTCAGCAGCTTGGAGCAGGGACACAAAGCAGTGGTTTCACAGAGAGGGTATGGGAGGACTTAGCTTGGAACTCCAGCTGAGAACTCAACTCTGAGCTGTGCCAGTGGGCAGCCTTATTGTGGGTCTGGACAGATATAGGGAGGAACCAGCCCCCAGACTGAGCATGCTCCCTGGGTGATCTTAAGGGAAATTGTGCTTGATGCACAGAGGTCTGCATCTGGAAATACTGATTGTACAAAAAGTAACCCTGTACCCTGGTTAACCAAAAACACCTTAGCTACTATGCGACTCCGTGACAAAGCCTGGACATGTTACCATAAAAATAAAACCACTATCACCCTTAATGGATATAAAACACTACAAAATAAAGTCAAAACATGTATTAACTCAAACCGCAAAGCCTATTTCTCCACTCTCCAAACCAACCACAACACCAATCCCAAATTATTTTGGAAAGGAATCTCATCTCTCCTCATCCCGGGAAAAAAAGAAAATCCTTGCCCTAATCCAGATGCCTCTGACATAAACTTAGCCATCCAATTTCTTTCTTTCTTTACAGAGTCCATAAGCAAGCTAACATTGTCCTTCACCACCACCTCTGCGGCCCCTCCTCAGCTTGCACCCATCCCTTCCACCCCTAGCATCCCTTGCTCCTAACCTCCACCCTTCTCTATCAATCCCATCTCTATATCCACCATAAAAAAACTTCTCCTAAAATTAAAATCTGGTTCCAGTACCCCTCATGAAATTCCTCCTACTTCCTAAAAGTAGCTGCAGAAGTCATTGCTCTCCCTATCAGCATACTAGTTAATCTGTTTATCTCAGAAACCAGGTCCCCCAGCTCTGGAAGAAAGCTTTTATTATTCCTCTACATAAAGGAGGCAATAATAATGACATTCCAAATTCCACCCTATTGCTATCTTATCCCCCATTTCTAAGCGTCTTGAAAAATGTATCCACCAACAACTCTTACCCTATCTCATCAACAACCAGCTTCTTACCCCACACAGCATGGATTTATACCTGGTCATAGCACCTCCACTGCCCTCCTCTCCTTCCTTGAAACAATTAACAAAGCCCACGATTCTGGCCATTTCATGTCCACCCTTCTCCTTGACCTCTCCCAGACGTTTGACACTATTTCTCACAACCTGCTTATTAATAAACTCTCCAAACTAAACCTATCCCCTTTCTGTACCAAGTGGTACTCCAGCTACCTTACAACCAGACAACAAGCAGTCAAATGGAATAAAGCCACTTCACCCTTCCTTAATACACCCACAGGTGTCCACCAAGGTTCCCTTTTAGGCCCTGTACTATTCAACATATTCATTAATGACTTCTACCAAGCTATTCCAAACTCCAGCCTTGCCCAATATGGTGACGATTCTACCATTATCTGCTCCTCCCCTTCTATCCTCACTCTAAATAAGCTTACCCAAAGTGCCTTCTCCTCTACTGAGCAGTGGATGCTAGACAATCATCTGGCTCTTAATGCAACCAAAACTAAACTTATGTTATTCACCACCTCTAAAACCTCCTCCCTAGATAAACACTCATTCATAATCACGAGCAAAAACAATACTCCCCTAGAAATAGTCTCTGACACTAAACTACTAGGAGTACTCATAGATGATCAACTAAAATTTGACAAACATTTACAAGTAATTATCAAAAAACCCCACAAAAAACTCGGTATGCTATACTGCCATAATCGTTATATCTCTCCTTCCACCAGGCTCATACTAGCCAATACTTATCTCATCCCACCCCTCCTATATGGTGCATCTATACTCACCAACCTTCAATTCTCCCTCAATACAAAACTCTCCTCTTGCTATAACAAGATATCAAAATTTGCGGCAGGTCACAGAGCCATTTCTCACCACTGTAATTCTCTTCATCAACTAAACTGGCTTGAGCTACCTAACCTCCTCACTTATATCCAACTCATCCAAGTACACAAACTCATTTACAACCCCTCTCTTTGTCCCTCCCTAGCCAGTACCTTTGAAATGCATGAATCAGAATGACTTCTAAGATCTAATTCCCAAAAACTAATTAAATTGCACAAACCTACACGTCTAGCTGGGAATCAACTAATGTCCTTCTCTCTTGCATGCCTCTGGGATTCTTTACCATCTCCTATCTGCATCACAAGCAGTCTCTCCTCATTTAAAACCTTGCTGCACTCACACCTAACTTCACAATGGAAGTGCTCCTGTTCCCATCCTACCTAATCCTTCTAATACCACTTCCTACTCTCCTAGAACTAAATACGCCATCACTGCCTCCTATAGTTCCACAGCTCTATTGAACTATTTGACTAGCTACTTAACAGTTACCCTATGCTGCTTGTGTCTTTT
This sequence comes from Protopterus annectens, assembly GCF_019279795.1. Lineage (NCBI taxonomy): Eukaryota > Metazoa > Chordata > Ceratodontiformes > Protopteridae > Protopterus > Protopterus annectens. Next base: position 396,353,031 of record NC_056744.1, read on the forward strand.
GGCTCTTCCCGGTTAAGGGTCGCCACAGCGGAACTCCGGTCCGCTAATGATTGGCAGTTGATTTTTACATACCCGCTTGCCAGGCCTGACGCACAACCTTCAATGAAGGTACGCCCATTCACGCATGTCTCCATGCAGAAGACACTCTAGCTGAGAATCGAACCTGACAGCGTCTTACTGTGAGGCAACAAAGCTACCGCAGCACCACCACCGCGGATTGCAAAAAAAGTGCTTTTTATTCCTGTTTAATTAACTATACTGATGTATTCTATCATTGTTAACCTTTTCTTATCATATTCACTTTGTATTCCTATGAGATAATCTGTAATGTATATGTGCAATGTGCGCTTTGAATTTGTATTTTTCTGGAGCTTGAAAATGGGCTCCTTGTGAACCAGTGGACTATCCTGGAAAACAAACTGCAAATAAATAAACAAACTGTATATAAAATAAATAAAATGTTGGAACTAGGGGTAATTCAAGAGTCCAACAATCCCTGGGCCTCCCCAGTGGTGCTGGTACCAAAGAAAGATGGCAGCACCAGGTTCTGTGTGGACTACAGGAAACTAAATAGTCACACAAAGTCAGATACTTATCCCGTGCCTAGGACAGATATAGGGTGAGGCTAAGTATCTGACCACTACTGATCTGACCAAGGGCTACTGGCAGGTGCCCTTGACTCCCATGGCTAGACAGAGGTCAGCCTTTGTGACTCCTTTCGGATTATACGAGTTTACAAAGATGTCCTTTGGGATGAAATATGCCCCAGCAACCTTCCAGACGCTGGTAGATCATCTCCTAGCAGGAGTAGGAGATCATGCCCTTACCTGGATGATACTGCCATTTACATCCATTCCTGGCATGAGCATCTTCAGCATGTCAGCGATGTCCTGGGCAGACTGCAAAGGGCAGGGTTGACCATTATGACCATTAAGTGTCTGGTGGGTATGGCAGAGGTCTCCTACCTGGGACATAGACTGGGGAGTGGCAAAATCAGGCCAGAACCTGCCAAAGTGGAAGCCATTCAGCCGTGTCCTGCCCCTGTTGCTAAAAAGCAGGTGAGGGCATTCTTGTGGACAGCAGGGTACTATAGAAAGTTTGTTCCAATTATAGTACAATAGCTGCTCCCCTGACAGACCTGACAAGGAAAAACAGGTCAGAAAAGGTAGTGTGGACTCCAGCCTGTGAGCAGGCATTCCAAAAGCTTAAAGGGGCTTTGGGGGGACCTCCTGTGTTCACCAGTCCAGATTACAGCAAATAATTTGTTGTGTAGGTGGATGCTTCAAACCATGGGGAGGGGCTGTACTCAGCTATGTTTCCTTAGCAGGAGAAGAGCACACAGTGGTATATCTCAGCTCTAGACTCCAACCCAGGGAGGGATGTTCTTCAGCAGTAGGAAAAGAATGTTTATCCATAGTATGGGCACTGCAGAAACTTCAACCCTATCTATATGGAAGGAAATTCACTGTAGTTACAGACCGCAGTCCATGGCTACACTGAGACAGCCAGCAAAATGTCAAGTTACTAAGGTAAAGCCTAGGGTTGCAGGCATATCACGTGACAATGCAGCACCCTAGTGGGGTTAGCAATGCCATTGCAGATGGGCTCTCAAGACAGGGTATGGGATAATGTATTCCTAGATAGGTCATTCCTCTCAAGCAATGTTTCTCAAGGGGCACTTGTAAAACTAGCTTGAGTCTTCAAAGGGTATAGAGATGTGATGATAGGAGGTACTGCTAGCCATGCCAGGAGAAGTAGGGCAGTGGATGTATAACTTATGCTAGCACAGCTAGCTGGAATTTTGTAAATAATTATATGTCATTTCTATATCAAACTGATTTGTACAGATGCTTGTGCTGAAAATATATTTGTGAGGTTTGCTTGTGTTAAAATGTATCGACAGTGCACCCTGCTGGAAGAAAAATAAATGTATATGTATTATTGTAACTGAATTAAATGTATACGTTGTAATAGCATACAGTGGAAGTGAACAGCTTAATCTTAATTCGTCTGACTTTGCAAAATATATCTGAAACTAAATTACTTTATGGGTTAAGCCATAAAGATTTATCCCACAGTTTTGAATGGATCCACAGACACAATGTCTGGGGTAGAGAATAGTTGGTAGCTTCTGTAGGAATAGTGAAATGGTTTTATGGTTTTATGATGTCCAGCAGCTACACCCCATCTGAGCAAAGCTCTATCTGTATGTATTGTAGCACATAGGTGCTAAACCCTGGTATCTTCTAGTGATGGGGGATAGTGCGGGAAATAGTGTCAGATGACCAGATGCATGTGATGTCATTCTATATAGAAATAATGTTTTAATATTAGAGGAGACTAAAGCCTCAGGAGCTTTCTATACTCTGTCTTGGATCTGACAACAAGGACCACTCACCCATCTTGCCTTGATCTATTCAGTAAGTAGGAACAGTAATTATTTTAGTCAATCAGAAATAGATATTGTGACTGAAACTCTGTTGTTTACTGTAAATAGATATTTAGTCTTTTCTTGCTCTTTTATTATTTATTATTAAATATATTTAAAGTTTTCATTGTGGCTGGTCCTTGTTTAGAAAATATTTAAGCTATGAGAGTATTTGCATATATTTATTTGGTGATAACTCTGGTCACTCCTGAAAGCCTTGCTGTTTGGTCAACATTACTATTTGTATTAATATTAATTTCACTCAGTATAATTGGGTACCCTTGTAAGAGCCTTAAAGTAGCTGGCAGGGGTTCTGGTGGCAGTGATAACTACCTTATAGTCTGGGCAGAACGGGTAACAGCAGGTGAATCTGTGCCAGCCTTTCCCAGGTGTGTGTGTGTGTGTGTGTGTGTGTGTGTGTGTGTGTGTGTGTGTGTGTGTGTGTGTCAACTGCTTGGAACAGGGACACAAAGTAATGGTTTCACAGAGTGTGTGGGAAGACTTAGCTTGGAACCCCAGCTAAGGACTCAACTCTGAACTATGCCAGTGGGGAGTCTTATTGGGGGTCTGGACAGATATAGAGTGGAGCCAGCCTATAGACTGAGTGTACTCCCTGGGTGCTCTTAAGGGAAATTGTGCTTGATGCAGAGAGGTCTGCATCTGGATATACTGAATGTACCCATTTATATTTCACTAAATGTCCCTGTCCATTGTCAGTGGGGAGGATACATGCTCCTTGATTAATGGCCCAGCATGGGGACATCACAAATGGTCTCCAAACCACTGTAGAAATGAAACCTCATAGCATTTTTTAAATTTTATTTTCTCTGCGTGAAGTCAGCAGTAACGTATGCTCCATGCCTTATTGAAACTAAGGATCATCATTAGTAAAATATCAGACACCAAAGAACATTCTGTGGTCCTGGATCTGCTGTTATGTAATTGTCAGAAAAAGGTGCACAGGTGCAAAGTAATATAGTGATGAGAATAATAGGGTTTAAAATCGTGATATATTTGTTTTTTATATAATTAGCTCTTTATATAGTTGGCAGATAAGCCCTCAGACTCTCAGGTTTTGAAATCAACCCATTTTATAAAAAGTGCTTTAGTGACACTTTTATGCATTGTTTTATATGTCAGCTTATATATATGCATATATTCTTTAAGCAGTTTTAAGTGTTTTTAATATATTTTTGTATAATTATATTTTCATAGATCTTATTTTCTGAGATCGTTCTTTTTCACAAGCACTTTTATTATTTCATACATAGTTAAATTTTATAGTTATTTCTATGAATTTAATTATGTGTTCACTAGCAAAGCAACCAATTTTTTTATGTGGTGAACCCCTTTAAATGATTTGTTAACACAGTGATGGGCTAGTGAGTAAATAAGTTGAGGTTTAAAATGCTGGATTTTTGATGTTTAGTTAATAGTCTGAGGAAGCATTTTGAAAGCGCTAACTGTTCATGTTCAAACTGATTGTTTATAAGTTTTTTCTTCATGTCAATGTTTTAGTTTAATAAACTGTTAGCTTTTACTTGCCGTGGTGTACCTCAATGAGTTTTCTTGTTGGATGGTGTGACAAGGCAAACAGGGCAAGGTGGACTGAATTAAAGCTTCTTAATACTAGGTACTTTACCTTCTAATATATATCATTGGTTTATATTTCTAATTATGTCAATGACCTTAGTATAGCGCAAAGCATTCCTGCTAGAAGAATTTCTTTTGATCACAGACCAGTTCACCAAAGCTATATTTGAAGACACCAGCAGGGTCAAAAAATGTTATGCCTCATGTCGGCGATGACATTTTCAGTGGAGACTGTAGCTGTTGAGGAATTCACTTTTTCAGACATGCATTGATATCCAATTAAGAACACATTTGCTGAGCACGGAGGTATAGGTGTGTTTTTTTTCCAGAATTTGCTGATGCCTGACTGTCCATCTAGGAGGTATCTTAAATTGGGCAATGGTAAACTATTTTATGAGGTATTATCATCTGATGAGTCCTATCATCTACTTTGGGGTGACTCTGAGTGTGGAAAGGCTTTCAGAACATTAGGAGTCGTGATTATTGATTAAACACTGATGATGCCTTGTGATGTCTGATATCTATTTAGCTTCTGAAAGAATCATAAATAGAAAAGAAAATAATGCTGCAAGATATGTAAAACTGTTGCTTTTCTTTTTTGGAGGCTGGTCCAGTGTAGTTCAATGCATCATCACAAACCCACAAGTGCCACATGTGTCTTTGCTGGGTGGTAAGAGATGGTGTGTCTGCCTGTGAATCCAGGTGATGTCCTTATGACAAGTGACAATAAAGAACACAAAATGTAAATGCAATCAAACAGATGATGTAAGTGTTGAAATGAAAGCTTTCTTAATGAAAATGTAAGTCTCTGTGCCTTTTAATGCACTGTTTCAGTATGTTCACTGCACTGCAGTGCACAGAATAAGGTTTTATTATTTTTCTGTGTAAAGTTTTAATTGATAGCAGCAAGTGTTTGTTTTATTTTAGGTTTTACTTGCATGCTCTGTAGTGTACTCACTGTATGCTGTAGAACTATTTTTGTTATTTTGAGTATGTTAATGAATATGGCTATGATGGATGTTCTACCTCTGTCTTTGAATAGTGTGATCTGTTTGAAAAGACCATCACTGTGAAGTCTTGGACTGCTATATAGGCATTTTTGGACTGAAAATAGCATCTTTTCTACTGAAGTTTCTATATGAGCAGGCAGCAATGACCATGGCATCTGTCTAGGATGAAAGGCATAGTGTACACACGATAACTCTACCCAAGCCATGCTTTGCAATAACCTAAGCATATGTTGTGTAAACACCTGAGATGTTTGACTGCCTTATATACCTTTAACTAATCATTTCTGAGGTTTTCATTCACAGGACTCACACCACTGACCTCCACTAGCATTTTTCTTTTTTAATTTTTTTAAAATTTTCACTTGTGTGCAGATATTTATTCATTTCTCGAATATTTTAAATTTTTCTTTCCATTCTGTCGTACAGCTGGTAGACTCTCCGTGGCCTATTAACTCATTTGTTTCCTACCAGGCAAGACTGCTTAGGTGGTTCCAAGACCACTATAATGGTCATTTTCCTGGCACCTGCATTGTTAAACAGATCCGGATCTGATTCAGGTAGATTTCTTTTCTCTGTGTCATTCAGACAGCCTCATCCATTTCTAATATTCTGATGTGAGATGGCAATCTCACCCATGCTTATATAGAGATATGTATTGGGGCTTCAATCTATTGTTAAATTCATTTGGATTAATACTATTTTTGTCAAGCCTGGTTTTCTATTCCTCACATCATTTTGTAATGTAAACCTAATACGGAGAAGGAGGAGACATCTAAAAATTTACTGATAATATCCATATAAGTATAATTTCAGTGCAATAGGCTGACTTTTGCAGTAGTGTTGTGGTTGTTTTCTTGATTGCAAGAGAATTCCGATTACATGCTGTTCCCAGTACATCATTCAGATGACTGGTAGAATAATGAAGAACATCAGAAGACTTAAGTGAATATGCTAGGCATGCTAAAAGTGTAAGTTTAGCATAAAAAGAAACAAATGTAAAATTACCAAAGATGCATACTGTGGGAATGTCATTGATGAAAATGACTATGCAAATCTCAGGACAGGGTAGCATTTCCACCACAGGCATAAAGACCTCTGAACTGAAGTTAAGTTTGGGACTGGTAAAGTGTTGCAAAAAGATTTAATGGAACCTGTAGACAGTACTGCATGTACTAGAGATAATATTTTAGGATATTTTTGCATGTAGATTGATGAATAATTGCAAACATTCCTAGGAATCAATTCAATGAGTTATGTAAGACAAGGTACTTATCCATGTTGGTCTAATTTTGCCAGTAAAGTTTGCATTTGATGTTTCTTCTTATGACTTCAGCACTGTTCTGCTGACTGGTATACACAGGCCCTTAGCATTTGCTTCATTACGATTACTTAAAGCTAAAAGTGACTGTGGTCACAGACAGAAAAGCCTTTTTTATGGTCAAAGGGATACATATGTTTAACAAGTATTTAAATGGATAGTTGCTTCCTTTAATTGCATTTCTTAAGCCACTATTAACTGCCTTTAAGCCAGAAAATAGATTATCATATTAAATTTTAAACAGGTTACAATACTTGGTCCTGTCCCTAGGGGTCACCTGAATGAAATGGACGATGAGGTACAGAAGCAGTGAACTAATGTTAGCAGATTCTCATGACTTCCTTATGAAGAACTTGATTAATTGACAAACAGAGATAACCTGTACCAGCCAGATGTTGTGCAGTTACCCATGGCAAGTTCTGCTATTCTAAGAGTTAACAGAACTGACTCAATAACTTCATAGCATTATGAATAAGTCATAATTGTACTTTGACTTTGTTACTAAAGAAAGACAGTGGTGTTTGTGTATCAGGGAATCTGACTGGATAAAGTTCTTGACTTCACGTTGCTTTACAGACTAACGTAAATGACCTACTTTTATCAAAAGTAGGTGATCATCAAAATATTTTTATATGGAGGAAAAAACCCTACAGGCTCTCCCTTATGTAGGGAGTTCACCCTTGCACCATCTATTGTAATATAACTAATGCTGTGGTTACAAAACTTTGGGACAAGATAAATATACTATGATGATCACTAGGCCAATTAATAGGGAGAGATCATATGAGGTCCACTGAGAAGTGACTCAAACTCCTGCATGAATATCTGCCAGATATAATACATGAGGTGCACTTGGGAACAACAAAGAAGGCATTCCTGGCAGAGTTGTGCATGGTGGTCTGCTACTGGCATAGAAATTGAAGACCTCATTGAAAACTTGCTGTGAATCCTTGGGAATTACCATCTACACAGTGGCACTATGACAACCTACTTGTGTTGACAACTGAATGTATTTAAGAGACTGTTACTAATTCCAGTGGATGCATATTTGGGGTAGTAAGAAGTGGTCTGTAATTAGTCCACAATGATAGCACTATGAGCAATACAACAAAAACTGAGTTGCATAAACATGTCATGTAAATAGCTGGTCACCCAGCCATAGATGAACTAGATGGACAATTTGAAGAAAGAAAAACAATGCCAAATAATTTACAATAATGCAATAGAGATAATTTTCTATTTGCATAGAGTAATGCAATATGTGCAGACATGAATACTGCACCAACACTATTGCTCCTGGGCAGTAAAGAATATTCTGGATGTAGCTCAGGGTCTTAGATTTCTGCTATAGGATTTGGTGTTCATTTTTGACTTCTGTCTACTGCCTGTGTGCATTTCACATTCTCCCTGGTCTGTGTGGGTTTTCTTTCAGGTACTTGGGTTTCCTCTGAAAGGCTCCTATGTGCAGCCAACAAACTCCACCATTACAAGATGGACAGAAATGCCATTGGTGGTGGCCTGCCTATAACTTCCCCCTGACAAAATTGCCCTATTCCAGGCCTCTTATCATATCCGCCATATTGGGACCATTATATTCCTGGGGAGGGATAGAGGCTGGTGTCCCATAAAGTCATGTTATGTACTCTGTTCACATATATGACAGTACAGTATATATATAGGGTTTGGCATAATGGTTAATGTATTTACTTCACAGACACAAGGAACAGAGTTTGATCCCCAGCTATGGGTAAATTGGCAAGACTTAAAATGGCCCATAAAGGCAGCTAGCCTAGTATTTACATATGACTTGCATGGATGTAAATTCACGCATCTGCTCTGTTTATATCTACTTCACAGCAATAACCCATCAACCAGTATGGCATTACACATTGGCCGAGGAAAGAACCAATATGATTGCCTGTATATAGTGTTTATTTACCTATGATTAGGTTTCACAGAGAGCACTGTGTGTACTGATGCCCTGTCCATCTTCACAGGGCCTTCACAAACCAGTCAATGACAGCAGCCTTCAAACCAGTCAATGACAGCAGCCTTCAGGTATGTGTCTGTCTACTCTGATAGGGTTGTCTGTATTAGTAGATCTGCACCTGAATGATGTCAGAGTACTTCCTACTGACTTGTTGCATATGTGTAAGTTTGTACACCACAGTAGCACTGCAGCTCTCACCAGAAGGTTGGAGTCGGAGAAGGACATGTATAGTATGTATGCATGTATAAGCACTTTTAAAATTTCATTATCTTGTGCTTTTCTGATGTCTAATGTGGACATTCTCTGCTGTCTAGGGACATTGCACTGCTCACAGCCACATAGCATAGGTAATTCAATAGTTCCATTCCTATTATCTATAGTTAGTTAATTTCAGACTTTTGCACTTATATTCTGCCTTATTCACCCTTTTTCAAAGTATAAGGCATGCATCATATCTGTATTGGCAGTTAGTCCACTTCCTGCCCTCTTCACAAGCCTGTCCACTGATCCTGTGGAGAGATGTGATGTTCTCATGCAGACGGTTTAGCCAATGACCCACAGGAGAATGCACTGGGGTCAATGTTTTCATGTCCTAATGAGGTCGGTGCTGTGGCTTGGAGTATAGCCTCCAATAGGGGGATAGTTAGGCCGGCCAGTCTGTTGATGATAAGGGCATCAGATATTGTTCATGATGATGACCTTGAGTTGCTGCCCCTAGTTGAGCCTGAGAGTGGTGGTGACTCTGTCCTACAATGGAGTGATAATATTGATAGGACTGCATATGGGCATGTGGCTGATGTGCATGGATGTGTATCTGATGGAGTACGCCTGCTCTTGTAGGTGCATGAACATTCCCAGTAATATTATAGACTTGCTCACGGTACCAGTCATGTAGCCCACCAGCTATGTGTATTACACAAGGGTCAGGAAAGCAGACATGGAGAATTCATGGCAGCACTGGCAGCACAGCATGATAACATGGTTATCTGTTGCATGTTCTGTCAAAAGCCTTATTACAGTGGTGCTGGAGTAGTGTTGTAGTACAAACTGGGTGTTACATGCCCCGACAGTCATGAGCAGATTACCTCCAGTGGGAGAGGCAGATCACCTCTCACAAGGCCACACATAACCCTTATCCATCAATGTCTGTGGTGTAATGTGCACACACACATCTGCTGTTGGTCGTCATGTTCAGAAACCAGCAGTCATGCCCTAATATACTATTCACACTATGCATACTGCGTGTCCTGATATACTACTCGCACTCCATGTCCCAGCATACTACTCGCACTACATATCCCAATATACAACTCACACTACTCGCACTACATGTCCTGACATGCTACTCACACTACATGTCCTGATACACTACTCACACTATTGCTGAGATCCACAGTGTGTCTCAATACAGAAATGCTACCACATCCAGCTCAGTGGTGCAGCATCATGGATATGTATTTCTGGACGTGGCAGGGACAGCTAGGCCAATAGTGTGAACCATAAGCATTGGTGCTCTCAGCTGCATTAGTGTAACACTGATAGTGATCTCATTGTGTGCCCTGTTTTGTCATCCTAACCCTGTGGCAATGATGACTGCTGTGTTGACCACTACTTACTATATGTTAGTGTTATATGACATGTCTGATACCACAGGATTTTTCTTGGTGCTGACATGATAGATTGCCTACAAGTTGTGTGATGGTTTACATATATATCCCTGTTCTCTCTTTTGTACTGTATTGACACTTGTAATGATGTAACTTGCTGTTAGTGATCCCACCATTTAACCTGCTTTTCCTAGTTGAGATACACCAACTGTATATTGAACTCATCATCATACAACCTCTCAGCAACAGCTTTTTGTTTCTTCATATAACATTTCATTATTGTGCCCTATTATCACATACACAGGAGTACTTCAGATGGCATACTGGTGTTATGTGTGGCACTTTATTTTGGTACTACCTCCACCTCAACACAACATGCACCTGGATTTTCCCTTTTCACCTTTGTAATGTTTCTCATGTAATGTAATGATGATGTGTGCCTTTCTATGTATACATGCTTCTATACATATGGTGGCCTTAGCCATACATTTTTGAGTGCTCCATAGCTGATGTGTCATACCTGCCTTTGATGCATTGTTGTGTTTCACTTACCTGAGCATCTGCACAATTTATGTTGTTGCAACCACATGTGCATTATACAGTTGACTTAAGTGATACCAGCCAGGACAGTTGAGTCCTGTACTACTTGTATGTATCTTGTCAGATATGTGGCTTTGTTGACGCACCCTACCCTACTGTTAGTATTCCAGCTGCTGTATGCTGCATAGCCTTGTGTCCTGGAGGGTTACACATCCAATGTCATGTGTGTATTGCATCTCAATGTTATCATAAAACCCTCTAAGTTAAGTTCCATTGGTTAGAGTATATTCCTCCAGTACATACTTCCAACAGGCATTGTCATACACACATTTATGCTGCTACATATACACATGATTATTATAAATATGATGACAGCATCCCTGGCCATTGACACTTGCTGTCGAGCACACCTCACGCATGACAAACACATACAGGTATGGTCATCACTGTCAGGTAGTTGTCAGCTGTGATGCTGAAATCAGGCAACACTGTACAAACATCACTGGTTTATCTGTGTACTTGTGTATGTATGGCTTATCATAATTCAAAGTTCTGGACCAGACACTCCAGTGTTGCCTGAGTTACCATATATTGCCACAGCTGCCATCACCCAAGTCTGGTTGTTCTCATCCTTTAGCCCTCCTGATTACCCTTTGACAACTCTGATAGCTTCACATCAGACACCTGGGGTACTTGGGGTAGGTCATACACACTTAGGGTTGACAGGCCACCGTGTTTAGTTGTTAACATATTATGCAACATGGCACACATGGTGACCACTTGTGAAGCCTTTCATACTTCTCAACCTCTTAGTGCAAGAAATCAGGACAAAACCTGACAAAATTGGGGAACAAGGGCCCAAAAATAAGGACAGATTTTAAATATTGTTTTATAAACTTATACAGTTGCTAGAGTAACAGGGTTTGCTTTAACATACATTTTTCTGAAGGATTTAAAGCCCCAAACTCAAATGTATGTTATTATTTGGTGACTTTAATCCTCAGATCATCCCAATGATTTGCAAGAAAACACAAATTTTACAAGAAACAATCCAAAAAATATGAGGCGAAAATCTGAACAGTTGAGAGGTATGAGCATTTTCCAGTATGTAATGCAGTGCTCCCCGAATGTATCCAGACATCTGAATCATGATTTGAGCATGTCAAACACAAACTCACTCAAGAGTGTTAAATGTCCAGTGTGCACTGTGTCCAGTGTGGACTGTGTTATATCACAGCAGGCACAGATGGAGGCTGTGATTGGCTTCAGGAGTCATGGTACCAGTGGATAGCTGCAGTGACCTATTTGTAAGAGGAATATACACACATTTAGTCATCTTGTTGAATGTTGGCAGATCTTGGTTCAGATTACATTATAGCTGTGGTCCTATACTTACCAGGCTGAAGCCCCTCAGGAATGTCACCCTTTTGGAAATGGACCTCAGCTCACATTCTCTCCATATTTCTGTATCATGTACACTACTGGGGTGTGTTGCCATGATATTGATAATGGGATCATCTGCAGAGCACACTACCTGACAATTGTGTGATGGCCACCCCTTTCTGTTGATGTACCATTCCACATTATCTGATGCTGGGGTTTATTGGTAAGTGGGTGCAGTCAATTGCACCAAGGACATGGGGATAATTTGCAATGTTATAGAACCATCCCATGGCAGTCCAGTGTTCTATGGATGTTACTGGGAAGTGGATGAATTCATCCACTTTGTGGCCCATAACGTACTGTAACTATCTTAGGTTGCTACTAACACCTGTCTGGAGCACACCTTCAGCATCACCTATATGTTGCTGAAATGTCCCAGATGGCAATATACCCAGACTCAGCCACACTTTTGTTTCAACTGGGAGAAGGTTATCCCACATTTTGCATGAGTACGTATGTGGTGCACACATCCTACACACAGCCATCACCAGTTCTCTGTCTAATATGTATCTATCAGTTATTTTCTGGTCAGCGACCTGGCTTAACAGGAGCCTGGCTTGGCATCAGACTGGCTATTTTCTAGGACACATTTGCAGATTTTCCTCTAGTATGGCCTGTAGAACCCTGGCCTGCTGTAGTGCATTTACTGCAGCTTGCATTTTTATTTATTTATTAAACATTTGTGGAATCTGCAGGATTGTTTTGAAATTCATCCCAAATGCCCAGAACTATTCTACGCTGAATAAATTATTACTTGCGCTTGGCATTTCCCTCATATTTGGAATCACATTCACAGCTACTTTGCTGACATTTTCCTTCGGCACACTGTGCTGTGCATGACTTGCTTTTGGAATCCAGCTCAATGTCTTTGAGTAACTGTCGTAATTACATAAGTATCCTGTACCACTCATAACCCATGCCACGTCTGCCCACATATGGAGTCATGCAGTTACTCATGACTCTTTGTCTCAAAATTCAGGGATCAATTTGAAAGTTATAAGGAACAAATGGTTGAAATCAGGAGTGCTTCTTTAAATATAACTGTAAATATTGCTGCTGTTTGTTTAGAACAGTGTTAGAATAAAATGTATATTGATATACATTTTCCAAATGTGTCTGCAAGCACATTGTCTGACATCATTTAATGGCTCTTCTAAAGATGTTAAAAAAATCACACATTTTGAGGGATAGAGCACAGTTCTGAGCTAAAATTAGGGATATCCTTGAAAAGCAAACAGGTGAGGGGTATGTCCAAACAGACAAGGTGGGCATGGATAATGG